>NC_025687.1:4879709-4895763 GCF_000633955.1 Camelina sativa
CCGTTGAAGTGATTGTGTACTATGTTTGTTCTTCAGGCATTTCACATGACTCTGAAAATGATCCCTCCGGAGACGCATAAAGCAGTGATGGAAGTGATTAAATCCTGCAAATTACCGTGAAATGGGATCATCAAAGGGAAAATTAATTATTCATTCTCCATTTTCTGTGTACAGCTTCTGCAAGAAAAAAACTTGGAATGCTTTGGGGTGATCACTAACTCTGGTGATCATGTTGATGTATGATATAAGGCTACTATTAGTACGTTAGTTCTATCTTTTAGAGTTTTACTGTCTGTCTCGGCTTAGGGTTGTTTTAGTTGTCTTTTACAGTTTTACTCTTACTCTTACACTCCATTCTTTTGTAGTTTTCTTGACTAAATCATATATACAAGTTTGCTCTACGACCTTTTTCTTCTAATCTGTTCCATCGTTATATGTATGTGAACATCGACTATCTGATAGTGTATATAAATGTCATTACGTTTTGATATCTCGTAGCGTGTCTGAGTTTTGGAATTACTTGAAGCTGTAAAAACACTCGGCAAAATAATAATTAATCTATTTTATGAATATTTTTATTAATTCGTTTTAGCACTCTCTTTTTTGAGATAAAACTGTGTATATGATATCTTCTTTCACCGTCGCTTTCCTACCTCAGTTTGATCTTTATTGGCTGATCAAAAGCACCAGCCACATGTCCACAGTTTGCAATTGCGGATCAGTGAGAAGAATCATGAGATTACAACAGCTTTCTGGTAAATTACATTACAAAATATTATCCAATACACTTATCCTTTTTAAAATCTCTTCTAACAAGACTCGACACTTTTGTGACATTTTCAGGCTGAGACATATAGTTAAGAGGGGTGGCGAAGTCACGAGTGGTTTCCAAGAATCAGTTCGATTTCCTTTCCCAACTCTTTTGTAAGCTTATCAGCACGATCGTCGTGCCCACCAGCAAATGTGTATACTCTGAACGCAAACTGAAATGCCCTCCAAAGTGTTTTAGCCCATTTTGAAGTCTTATTCTTCGTATTCGGCTTTGCCCCTCGTGATTCTGCAGTAGTTTGCGATGCAATCTTTGCCTCTCTCTTTTCCTGTGAGATTTGAACCGAGAGGCTTTCGGTTAAATGGGTATCAAAAAAAGTGATCAGAAAGTGTGTTGCAAGTATTAAGGTTTTGATCTCATTGGTTAGTCTTACCTTCAATGCCAGTTCCATGCAGCCAGAAGAGATATCAACCATTAATTCCTTAGTCTGAACAAGGATATTGAAGTCGAAATGAATGTTATTGGCCTTGAACTTCTTTTCCTCTTCTGCTTTGATTCGGTCTAGAGTTTCAATCTCTTTTCTGATCTGTTTCAACCATTCTATTCAGATCAGTTCATCTACCTGGAAAAGGAAAGAACCAAAAAGAAAGGCGAAGAAACTATAGCAAAATCAGTTTTCCTATGACTTGCCTTTGCAAAGTAACCTTCAGTCTTGTCGAGAAGTTGGTCAGCCGGGGACTCTATCTTCCAGTTCTTTAGCTCTTTGATTATACCCTTGCATCTTAGAGTACAATGCAACAGCCATTCTTATTGCTTCGAGTTTACTATGCGGAAACCCTTCACATCTTGCTAGAACCTATATAAGTTCAAACGTTCTTGTGATCACAAAATCAGAACATATATGATGAAGACATGGATCACTTATGTTGTCTTCACAGTTTACCTGTGTTTCATCTTCTAGTTTGTCAAGAACCGATTCAACACGATGGTGTAACTTCTGAAGCTCAGTAATGTCCTTATTCTGGAACTTGGTAATCTCTGTCTTAAGCTCCTTGATTGAATTCATATATACTCGAACATCCTCTTCTATCTTCTGAAAATAAGGAGACCTGCGTAGCCATAGAACATAAAGCAAGTATGAGTTTTTGCCTAGTTTTATTGGTTATAGATGAAGTGAGATGTGAATTACTTCTTTGTTATCTCAACAAGAGCATCAGCCATTCCTTGCTTTCCACCGACTGGAGCACTTCCAGTCCCGCCTTTATTTACTACTCCTGGAGCGACACGAGATCTTACTTCATGATTCTTCCCTTCTAATTTCGCCTTAAGGAATCTAAAGAGAGTCCCCAATTGGGTTGATCTCTTCAGTTTACTAGTTGGTTTCTTGGCTCCCAAGACTCCTCTTGCGCCTGGTGGAGGTGGTGGTGGAGCACAAGGTCCTTTTCCGGCAGCCATTGGAAGTGGCGGTGCTGACGGTAGTGCTGCATTCCTTGGAGGTGGAAGAGACGGAGCAGCCACTCCTTTTCCCGCTGCCATTGGAAGTAGCGGTGTTGCAGCCCCTGGAGGTGGAAGAGGCGGAGCAGCCAATCCTTTTCCCGCTGCCATTGGAAGTAGCGGTGGTGCAGTCCCTGGAGGTGGAAGAGACGGAACAGTCACACCTTTTCCGGCAGCCATTGGAAGTGGTGGTAAAGGTGGAGAAGGAGGCAGAGCCAAAGATGTCGGGAAACTTTTAGATTTTCCTGAAACTTTTGAACAATTTTTATCATCAATCTGATTCTTCACACTATCTTTTTCCTCAAGAATAGCTTCTTTGGCTTGCTCCATCTTCTCAGTCTTGTCTGTTTCATTCTTGTTCTCTTTAAATCTCTTATCATCACTCTCACCATTCTTACTCTGAGCTTCTTTCTGCTGGCAAAGATGTTGGATAGCGAGACGCTTTACATCAATAGGACTCAGCTTTACAAGCGCTTGCATTGTCACATTTCTAGGAAGATTTGACACAGAGATTGCAAAGTCTTTAACTTTACTAGATGGACTCAACACCTTTATTGGCGTGATCGGTTGCTTTGCATTCAATGTCTCTGTTCGGGCGCCGCTCGATGTTTTACTCCGCGGACTAGCCTTTTCCTTCATTTCATCATTGCTGATCTCTAGCCTCTCGTTCATCCCCTTAATCAGTCCATCTAATGCAGCTATCACCTTTTCCACTGTAACCAAAGAGATTGTGTTACAAACAACTTTTATATATGATGAGCAAGAGTGAACATCAATCATAGGAGTTTGGAATAATGTTATTACCAAGTCGATCGGACATATTCTTCCTAATGCTACTGTTCCTGTACTTGGATTTGACAATCCATTCGTGGTCGTCCATCCATGAATCTCCAATTGATTTCAAAGCGTTGTAAAAATTTTCAAGCAACTGTTTGCCAAGCACAAAAAAAAAAAATCAAAATTGTGGTCAGAGCTTAACTTCAATCAGTCTCATAGAACAATTTAGTTATTGTTGAATGAAATAAAACCTTATCGACTTCTGCACGTCTCATATCCAGGATTTGCGAGCTCGTAACGATCTCAGGACAAAGCCTATGGATATCGTTCATCGTACGCATCACCATCTAGCAATAGCCGCCAGAAAAACAAACAACAACAAATCAATTAAATCATTCATAATTATACAAATCAAGTGGTGGTTTTCACCAAGGAATCATTTTTCACCGGATTTGCCTATTTGACCACTGCTTATGAACTTGGTTTAACCTTTTTNTTTTTTTTTTTTTTTTTTTTTTTTTTTGTAATTGATACGACGAGATATAGCTAGCTATTTTCATTTTTGTTAATGGAAAATTTACATTTTCACCGCGGAAAATATATATAAGAGCTAGACTCTCATGGTGATTAGTCTGTGAAATTAGGTCAAAGATACGATTATCTGAAATAGGGAAAAAATTAACGTACGGAAGGGGCAAACGTACATTGATTATGGAGAGATAACCGGTGAGAGGAGGGAGATCAATGATTGTTCTAAATGTGATTATCTTTCTTCGAAGCTCGACCATGAGAATGAAATTGCCTGTCCATTTGTTTGATCCGCAGCTCGAACTCGATACCTTTGTCGCTTCTCTATGAGCATGATTCTTGATTTCTTCCGCCGACGAAGCAACACGTCTTGAAGTTTTTTGGCTCACGAACGGAGGTCTAGGAGACTTGGTCGATGGTGATGATGAAGAAACCAAACAAGGTTTAACATCCTGCTGTTCGGTCTTGCTACTTCTAATTAGTGATGTTTGCCTTTTAACAGGCTGTAACAAAGTTGATAACAAATAGCAGTTAAATAAGAAATCAATATAGAGATATCAAAAAACAAGCTTCCATAAATTGCGTTACCTCAACTTTACAGGTTTTCACACTCATCAGCGGAGAAAACGAGAGAAGACTGGTAAGTGTTTTGTTTGTATACTTTGCTTGTAATAATTAGATAGACTTAATTTGAGTGTTGTGATAAAAAGTGTGAAGCTCTAAGTGTGTTTATTTAACGCTAACGCTCCAGACGCATAGTGAATCTTATCACTTATCGAACCGCGCCACGTGGTATCTATGGATAGATTTTCTTAATATATTTTTCCCGAAATGGAAGTTCAAGTTTTGGCTTATGAAGGGATCCTAAAAATTGATGAATTGAGTAAGTAATATAGGTAAAAAGAGGAACTCTTAAAAGATAATAAGAATCCCAATTTCTATGATTTGTTTTCTTTTTTAGACTGAAATTTATGATTTCCTTTGACTAAGTTCCCACGGCAGTAAGATCATGAACCTTGGACAAACATATGGCAGAAGCTAAATACTTTCTGTAAATCTTCTTATTTTCTACTATGTTTAGAAGAAATATGTAGTATTAATTATTTTGTTTGACTCGAAATTATAAAAGTATGATATAACCAAAAAACAAAGTGTAACGCTTTTTTTCTTTTACAATGTACCAAGACGTTCCTTATCTTTTTTATTTTTTTTCTCAAATGTAACAAATTCATAATCAATACCGGGAAAGATGACAAAAAATTATAATATATGTACTTTTTAATACTGAATGTAAAATGTTTCATTTGGTGGCTGAATGGGTAAAAGATATCTCTAAGATAAGAAATGTTAATACTTAATACAGAGTAAGTATGGTATGGTGTAAGGATGAATACATTTTATAAGGATCATAGCTGCATCATGATCTATTCTTACCCATAGGAGAGATACATCATGTATCATATTCATGGCTTTTATTTGACCAACGGGGGAAACGATACTAACAGCAAGTCCATCGGTAATATTAGGATGATGGTCTTTTTAATTAAAAAGAAAAAAAAAAGGTGAGGAGGGAGAGTGATTTCGTATGTTGCAGTAGATAAAGTAAGACACTCTCAGACCATTTATTGCTTATCTGTCACTATTTGATTGCTCCATTTAAAAACAAAATTAATTAATTAAATTAAATAATAGTTTTATATTAAAATATTAATAAAATCAATACAGCATCTCAATTTTCAAGGTTCATGCCCTAATGATTTTAAGTTTAAGAAAAAAAATCTACGGTTATCAATGATTTATATATATATATATATATATATATATGAAAAATGGAGGATTAGCAAAAAAATCCAAAACAAATGTGAGCAAACTTGCTAGACTGCTATAATCTCTTTGAGATGGCAAAACCGCCAAAAATTATCCATGATACACTTTTTTCTCCGACCGTATATGTTCTTGTAAGCGAAATTTCGCATATTCCATATGGTACCTTCCTAATTAAAAAAGGGCATTCCAAGAAATAGATCTTTTGCAGTAGAGTTAAAGACTTAAAGTTCTGAAGTTCGAAATAAGCTACTTTTATATATTCGATGTTCTAGTTACTTTTTGGTGCAAAAAAAAAAAAAAAAGTGTTTGGAGCTGCCTGTTTGGATTTCAATATATTGATATTGCACCAAAAATTATTTATTTTTCATTTAAACATAATCTTAAAGTGTGAAATATTTGTTTTTTTTTATTATTATGAATATCACATAGAATGTAACATATAACTCACATACAAACTTCTCTCTTACAATCCTTTTTCTCTTCCCGTGTCTGACAAGTTAACGAAACGAAACCCAAAATCTTTCAAAAATACCCAAAATTAGATTACTAAATCATCTTATTAATTGTTGATTTGCTTCTCTACCGCAACGGCGGAGGAGGAACTCCGCTGAGAAACGCCGAGAAAAAGGCGAGAGAGCTGCTTGGTTTGAAGCAAGGCACCGCATGTCCAGCTCCTCTGAACGTAGCGAACGTTAGACCTTCGTATTCTTGAAGCCACCCACTTACCTGTTGTAGCATATCATTAAGAAACTCAACCGGTCTAATCATACACTCAAGTTTATGAATTTACATAACAAGTTACGTAGATCCAAGGATACCTGTTTCTCATGGTACCATGGCCTCCAAGCTGTCTTGATGGGTAATTCGAGTGCGCTTAAACTATACCGAGTGGCAAGTACAGGAACTCTTCCGTCAGTGTCACCACTGAGCCCATCACAAAAGGAAACCAAAAACCAACGGCTTAAAAAAATTGGAGGATAAGAAAACTTAGCTTTCTTGCAAAGTGGTACTAAATAACCAACCAAAAGTAGAAGAAGCTATACTGTATAGTGGTTATTGGCGTAGGATACAGCCGTAGTGTGCACTATACTACTCTGTTTTTATTTAGTTTCAATGGTTTTAAGTGAACTTTACCTGTAAACCCATATTCTTAATCCTCCGGCGATAAGTTTCTCGTAAATAGGCAAAACCGATGGTTTTGAACCAGTCCAATTATTAAAGATCTCCATGCTGAAATCACAGAAAACCAAAATAATATTCAGACAAGTTCCTTCATATATTATACAAAAAGAAACTATATATATAAGACATATATAAGAATCTTGGGAAGAGTACTTGCAAATGCTCCAGTTCTTGAGATTAACTCCATCACTCGCATGAAGAGACTTCTGAACATCTGCTCTGTTGTAAAATACTCTCGCGTAATCATCTAAACACGGATCATATCCACCCATGAGCCTCGGTGGCATCTAAGGCATCCGAACAAAAAAAAAACATTTATACTAAGTTTCATAAAGACTTCATATAGCTTTCTAATATATTTCAAGGATCACATGTTACACACACACGTACCCTCTTAGAGCTAATGCGGGAATTCGTTTTGAATAGCGCTGAATCAAAGTAAGAAGATCGTGCAGAATCTCCAATGCAAACTGAGGTATAGATGCTATAGATATCTATCTCGTGGTACTGCTTGAGAACTTCCGCTACGGCCTCATTGCACTCATCGTTGCTCCAAGTGTTGTCGCTGCTGAAATTGCATGTCCTGGTTATGATCCTATGCGTCTCGTCCGATATCACTGCGTGGCTCCATGCGTAATCCACCCAACCTCTCCAATCTTCTGCATCTGATGTCTCCGGATTCCCCAACTATATAGCAAAAACAAAAAAAAAGGTGCACTAGNAAGAGTACTTGCAAATGCTCCAGTTCTTGAGATTAACTCCATCACTCGCATGAAGAGACTTCTGAACATCTGCTCTGTTGTAAAATACTCTCGCGTAATCATCTAAACACGGATCATATCCACCCATGAGCCTCGGTGGCATCTAAGGCATCCGAACAAAAAAAAAACATTTATACTAAGTTTCATAAAGACTTCATATAGCTTTCTAATATATTTCAAGGATCACATGTTACACACACACGTACCCTCTTAGAGCTAATGCGGGAATTCGTTTTGAATAGCGCTGAATCAAAGTAAGAAGATCGTGCAGAATCTCCAATGCAAACTGAGGTATAGATGCTATAGATATCTATCTCGTGGTACTGCTTGAGAACTTCCGCTACGGCCTCATTGCACTCATCGTTGCTCCAAGTGTTGTCGCTGCTGAAATTGCATGTCCTGGTTATGATCCTATGCGTCTCGTCCGATATCACTGCGTGGCTCCATGCGTAATCCACCCAACCTCTCCAATCTTCTGCATCTGATGTCTCCGGATTCCCCAACTATATAGCAAAAACAAAAAAAAAGGTGCACTAGGTCGTCTAAGCCCAATTTTATACTAATCACAAGACTTGCAACAATCATGCAAAGTTTATAGTAAAAGCATGATACTAGCTATTAGAAACTACAATCTTGGTTTATTTTGTTTGATATTTTTTGGTTAAAGATTACGTAGAATTAGACGTACCAAAATACCCTTAAGATTGATGTGAAGCGATGAACCATTCTTCTTGTTATTGTTATCGTACACAACTTCTGCTAGCTCGGGTACGTACTTTCCTGCAAAAAATAATAATAATAATAATTCGCCATGAAAATTGTTACAAGAAAAGAAAAAAAAAAGGCGTGCAATATCTCATTTTATAGACAAATTAATACTAAATGATACAAATGATTTATTATGAGTTACCTGCATAACTTTCACCCGCGATATAGAAGGTACTTTCTTTGTGTTCTGGAAATTTCTCGAACCAGTTGCGAAGAAAAGAGTACGCGTCTCTTGCTGATAGAAAAGAGAATGAAGCATATAGTTTATGTTTGTGACGTACATAACATACGTATTGTATTTTATATTCAAAGCTCGTCTAATTAAGGACAAAGACTACAGATAATATGTATGTATGTATTATAATAATAATGGACTTGTAAAAAGATAAGAAAAAAATAATAATGGACCTACCTGTAAAGTCATCTCCAAGTTTTTGATAATCGCTACTTGTGTTTGAATACGAAAAGCCAACACCGACGGGAGATTCTAAAAACAGCATGTTGGCCTCTGCATCAGCAAATCAACCTTTTTACATCATTTAACGTCATTTTCATTTTTACATATAAAATACAGTATTTAATATTGTGATGCTAAGAAAACTATATAAAAACCAAAACATAAAAAACAAAAAGCTTACCTTTATTCCATGCGTATGGATTAAAGTTAAGTCCGTTTCCGTTGGTGTCCACGAGAAAAGGACCAATTTCTTGTGTTGCCCCATATCCCACAGAAGAACAACCTGGACCTATATATATACATATATGATATATCATTATATTCTAAATGTGTTCTTTCATGAGACAACATCAAAACTATAAAAAAATTCACACTAGGTTGTATTGTAAGAGCTTTGATTAGTTTAAACATTGGAAGGGAAAAAAATTGTCGTGAAAATAAATATGCGGAACAGTGAACGACAGAGTGACAAAACTATAGCTAATTGACTTTCCTTATATTTTATGTTGGTATGAAGAAATAGCAAAACGGATAAACATAAATATGTAACTGATAAAGAAATGTAGAGAATCACATGTTATCAATCAGAATGAAATGAGGGAGAACATATATACATATATATATGTATATATATATATATAAAATATTTGCTGATGCATGCATATAAATCAAAAGATTGAGTTACCTCCATTAAGCCAGAGGACTAGAGGTTTCTCTTTGGGGAGATCCATGGCCTCAAAGAACCAGTAAAACATAGCTCGTCCGTTGGATTCATCGACAGGGACATAACCGGCATAATGTCTGAAACTCACATCAGGCTGTCCAGGCAAATCTGTCACTAAGTCTTGCTCGTTGGCCAACAAGCTCCTTTTAGGGCTATCAAACCGGTGTTGTCTAGTGCATAAAACCACCGGTGCTAACATTAAAAGGGCCGTAAGACACAAAAAAGTTAATATACTAGATATGTTCTGGGTGTGATAATCCATGTGAGGTATAAGTTGTGAAAAAATAATATCAAGAATTGTAGTGAAATGATAAGAAAGATCTAAGACTTGGGTGTCTATTTATAAGCTAAGATCATGAGATTTTTGTTTGCCTTTGTTAAAATAAAAAAAAATAATAATTAAAAGTTATTTAAGTGGATATGGAAGAATACTCCTATGTGGCGATTGGTGGCTTTAATTTTTGTTCAGTTGGTCGAATAATTCCATCTTAAAAACTAAGATTTATAGGGACAAATTCGAGAGAATTCGTATACTTGACTAATATAGAGTGGATGAAGAACTTTCTTTTCGATGGGTTTGAACCACGTCATGGCCAAAAGTAATATAAATTTAATTAATTTATTATCCTATTAACCTAATAAGAAATTTGGCGGATTAAGAGACCCCCACAATAGCATAAGCTCTGCTTAACTAGTGAGGAAATATATAAATAGGAAAACTGAAATGTATATAATGCACATATACATTAATCAAGGTTTAATACGTATGATTCAGAAGTCAATGTAGAGTATCTATAGATTTTGCAATACCAAACCAGTTTAGGAGTGGTATGTCTACCATCTAATTTTAAAGTGGTTACTTTTTATTTATTTTTTGGCATATTGAATCCGAATGTGACTCACTCTTCTAATCAAATCTTTTTGTTCGAAACTCACTCATATTAGATCAAATTTTATAAACTGATCAATTAATCGGTTAAAAATATATTGTTTTGTATCACCAGACCAGAATTTGTTATAGCATTAACGAACGATAAATATTGTGGATCTACAAATTAAATATTATCCAGCTGCTAATTGTACGTTCAAAAAATTGGATTATAGATCCAAAATTTCGACTGATTTATATAAAAGCTCACTCGTAATACTTGTTATGCACATGGTGTCTTTAATAATGTATCGCCCACTAAAACCGAAGTCAGATATTTATGTACTTAGCAGCGCTGTGTGGGTTTGAATTGAGTCAGCTTTGCTGCACTAAAATTATTTCTAGACTGTTACAAGTTACAATATGATACTGTATATGAAAGAAAAAAAACTACTTAGTAATAGTATGTTGCATCAATATGAATAAAGATTACAAGATCAACCAGTATATCATTATCAAAATTCATGAAACTGACGAATAATTATCGCAACTATCGCTAACGTCATAGTCTCATAGACTCGTAGGTTATATATGATGCGGATACTCCTAAAAAAAAAAAAAGAGAGACATGTCACGTTGCAACATCTTCGAGCAAGGACTGACTGTTGAGTGTTGAGAGAAAGGCAAATGGAGTATATATTCCAAATTGATGGTTCCCTTTAATTTTAATTGTATAGATATTTTTCTATGAATATATGTAAAAAAGGAGTTAAATAAATTCATGGGAACCTCATCATTAGCAAAGTCGAATGATATACAGTATGTAGGTTTGTGGTGAACCTTATGCGTTGGGATCTTGAATTCAATTCGATGTACAAATCGTTTAAAGATAGGATATAGCTAAATTAATCATATGGTGAAGAGATCTAAATCATCTAGAAAATAACAAATATTGGACCTTTTTGTTCACCACTATAATAGTTTACGAGAGGAATTGAACCATGGAGTCTCTAAGAACTTTTTAGCACACAATCCACTATACCACTACACGTGGAATAAATTAGATAATTTTATAATTGATCGTATTGGTCAAAACTAACTTGAAATTTTAACTGAGTTATACACTCGACCGTTATATAGTTCACTAATTAACTGAGTTATACACTCGACCGATATATAGTCGTAAGTATGCATACTACTAGCTTTTACCTTAATTATTGCAGTGTTTAAATCGACAGCTGTACGTCTCAGCAATATATAGTTTATAATACATGTTCAGATCGAAGATTAGAGAAAAACTAATAAGCAAAACAAAAGTGTTTTGTTGAATGGTTATGACATGGAATCCAACTTTCTTTGATGAGAAATGAGAGGGAAATCATGTCCGGATTATATATGTTACGTTTCGTAATGGATATACATAGTTTTTTTGTTTTTTTTTGCATTAAATTTTTTTTTTTGTCTTTTTGTTGGGAAGGTAATGTCTATATGTATATATGTATATATATAAAAAGTCTTAATATAAGAATGAGACATAGTGTAAGAATTACATGCTCATTGAACATTAGTTTATTTATGTTTATATCAAGAAATTATTCATGAATAACTTTCTGCTTGCATATGCGAATATAGAGCATTTGAAAGCTAAAAGAGATTTAATTTTGGAGCTTCATTATCTAAAAATGGTTAATATATAAAAAAATTTCTTGAATAACTAATAATATATGAAAATAAGACATGGTTCATTTTATATGTGTTCTTAATTTTTAGTAGATAATAAAGTATCCTATTCTCATATTTACTTACACAATAGTGCACATAGAAATATATGAAGATTTCACAATTTATCCATGCAGTTCGGTTGGCTAATTAAAATCTTACTCAGCCATTTTGTTTAGGGGGTGTATTCAATTAATATTCTAAGGGGTGTATTCAACTTGACATTTTAAGTAATTTATGTAAAATTTACAAATTCTATGTTATTCAATCATGAATTTTAAAGAGTCTCATAAAATCCATTGTTATTGAACTAATGATTTAAAAATCTATCTTAAAATTCACTGTTATTAAAAACAGCATGTGGATTTGGATTTTAATAATTTTAATGGATTCTGGAAGATTTGATGATTTTTTTAGTCAAAAATACATGAATCCAAATCACAATTTTTATGTAAGATTTGAAATTTTTTTACAATAAATCATATTAACTTTCCTAAAATCACCAAAATCATATAAAAACCCATAAGATCTCAAATCAAGTTGATATGATTTATTGTAAAATTCTGTCAATCCCACCTAAAACCATAAGATTTAGTTTTATTTATTTTTAACCGAAGAAATCCTCACAAATCCCCCAGAATCTCTTGAAATTATTAAAATTTAAATCCACAAATAATTGTTTTCAACAACAGTAGGTTTTTAAATTATTAGTTCAATAACAGTAGATTGAAACTTTTTCAAATCAATGATTGAATAACATATACTTTGTAAATTTTACACAAATCATTTAAAATATCAAGTTGAATACGCCACAAATCATTTAACATAGTACATAACTCATAAATTTATTGTCAAAATTATATATATCTATATATATATATATATATATTTGTCTGAATAATCCAAATATTATTTTGTTATGGAATTACTCAATTAATAATATAAATAAATGGATTCGTAATTTCCAATTACAAATAGTCTATTAATCTTTCCTACTTGGGTCCGTTGAATGGGTGAATGGCCACTAGCCGATAGGTTATATTTTTGTACTATATAATAGGAAGCTAATGATTTATCTAATCACCTTCTAATAGTTGTATTGCCATTTCAAATTTTAGGTAATTAGTTTCTATTTTATATATAAATATATCTCTTAACTCAAATAGAAGATTTAAAAATGTCTGTGTTCATATGGGGACCCCTTAACTGTTAAACCAGAGTCCATACGTTCATATTGGCCAATGGATGTCCACTTATATGATTCTCAGAACTATGGATATATACCCACTTAACTATGAATATCATTTAAATGTGCAATTGTAATAACCTAATTGGCCAAAAGATTTGAGGGATATGTTTCTAGACAAAATATGAATCGGTCAATGTATTCTTTAATTATCTAGGATAATGACAATCCGCAATAGGACACGCGTTGAGATACTACTGATGGATCATTTGATAAGGAAAAATCAAGAAAACGATTAAGGAGTAAATCTTTCACCATCCAATTAGAGATCCCATAACCAATCTCCTACTAGTTGATGACTTATAAGACTCGTTCTTAACTACCTTAAGAGATAGTTTTGGTTTTGTAAATCACTAGGCTAGCTTCGCCTAAGTAAGATAGATTGATTCTTATCAGGGTTACTTCGTGGAGAACTGGTAAAGAATGCTTTGGAAAAAAAAATGTTAGGTGGGATGTACAGTTCTTTGAAATTACGATATGTTTTAATTGACTTTTGAAAGTACTATATACTACAACAAAAACTTTTAAAAAAAAAATCTATAAATATGTATTCTTTTCTTGGTTCATGTTATCAGGAAAGAAAAATCAGATTGGTTTCTATGGAGTTTTACTGGTATAGACTTAAGGTAAAGAACATAAACTAGTCACAAGTTTGTCGCTAGATTCCTTTTATTGAAAGAGCAAAAAACAAAGATTATCTATTGACAACGGAACATAAGCAGAGACGACATGAGATAATTAATGCTAATGTTGTATAATAATGCGCACTAAAAGAGAGAAGATGAAATGTTTGATCGTCACTATTATAGATAGAAGGTATAGGTTCCACCTTTTACAATGAGTACTTGAAGGATTATAAGCATATATATGGAATCTAAACAACATACTGCTAGTCTACTAGAGACATGCCCTAAGAGTTTTTAATTCCCATCGGTTGGACCCAACTAGAAATTCTTAGGTATGCTACATTCCTTAGCCATTTCTATGACATAACCCGGATTTATTGCATTACATTATTCGTCCATATATATTGAAATTCTTAGGTTCTATATATTCGTATTCTCTTACTCATCACATTTGTCATGTTATGTTTATCAGAGTCGAGTGCTCGAAAAAAGTTGAGCGAT
The DNA here is from genome assembly GCF_000633955.1 of Camelina sativa. NCBI lineage: Eukaryota > Viridiplantae > Streptophyta > Magnoliopsida > Brassicales > Brassicaceae > Camelina > Camelina sativa. Next base: position 4,893,957 of record NC_025687.1, read on the forward strand.
AAACTGTCTAGACAAAAAAAGAAAACTATTTTTGGAGTAAATTTTACCTGGTTTTAAAACGTTTTAGACATTTCTATTAGATTTAGTTTATTAGTACACGCCGAATTATCTAAGGTGTTACCATAAATCTTAGAACAATACCAACTGTCACATTCAGACTCGGCTGTCCACATATCCAATCGAAACTCGTGAAGTGTTAAGTTTCTATACGCTAATGCGTGAGTCATGCACTCCATGCATGCAGAGAAACAGAGTGTTTTTTTGAGGTCAACAAACAAAGATATTTACAAAACACGTATTGAGAGATAACTTTGCACGATCAGATGAGTTGTCATGTGACAACACCATTGGACGAGACATGGATTAGATGAATTCCAACTTCACTAGGGATGGTCAAAATATTACAAGAAATCTTACTTTTTACCAGTTATTCTTATCCATCCAAAGATTGGAAGTGCGCATAAACATAAGTTTCATTTGAAAGCTTTTTTGACTATATCCACTCTAGCAGCTCCCACAAACAAACACGAGATTTTTTTTATAGGTTATGGAATCTTTTTTTTCTTTTGTTGTAAATTAAGCACTTTGTTCGTTTGCAAATATATAGTTGACAAGAAAATAATACATAAAAAATTGAAGCTTTAAAAAATATCTATCAACCTTAACTATTATTTTATCAACCTATGATCTATATATATATATATATATATATATATATATTCGAGTACTATATTCGAGTTTATCTAACTCTGTTATTGATATAGTTACTATAAGTATAACAATAGTAAAAATATTGACAAGTTTATTTGGGTTATAACGGTATAGTAGTTGTACGTAGTGTTGCTTTTCACAATTAATCCAACCTTAGTGTATATATATATATATACTTTACTCTCAAGTCTTAATTGGGGCAAAAAAGTATAAACAGTTTTGTAGATTCAGAGAAGAGTCGTCGTTCCCCTCTCCTTCTCCGCATATCGTAATGACATGTTAGTTTCATTAACGCGCTTGAAGTGTGTTGAACACGCGTTTGTACGGAGCCCTGAGGTTGATAAAGATTAAGACATTTCGTCGTCTTCAGTCTTTTTCCCTTTGTGCACACTGTCTGAAACTTATCGTTGTTTTCTTTCAGGCCCAACTTGTTTTGCTCTTCGAAGCCCAAATTACATTTTTTTTTTCCTTTCCTCATCAGTTGAGAAAGACTGTCTCAGTTAAAGATTTTTGTTTTTGTTCCAGTGTTATGTTTCGAGACCAACAAAAAATAAAACTTTTTGACTTTTTAGTTTTTAGTTTTTTTCCAAAAGCAAACGACAGTAAGTAAAAAACGCCGTAAACAATTTCATCAAAAACCACCAACAAGAACACAAAATCTCCGAAAAAAAAACACACTAATCTCTCTCTCCTCGATGTCTGATCAGCAGCTAGAAACAACGGAGATCAACTTCTGGGGAGAGACTTCAGAAGAAGACTACTTCAACCTCAAAGGCATCATCGGCTCCAAATCTTTCTTCACTTCCCCTCGAGGTCTCAATCTCTTCACTCGTTCATGGCTTCCCTCTTCCTCTTCTCCGCCCCGTGGTCTCATCTTCATGGTCCATGGCTACGGAAATGACGTCAGCTGGACTTTCCAGTCCACTCCCATCTTTCTAGCTCAGATGGGTTTCGCTTGCTTTGCTCTCGACATCGAAGGTCATGGCAGATCTGACGGTGTCCGCGCCTATGTTCCTTCCGTAGATCTAATCGTCGATGACATCATCTCGTTCTTCAATTCGATTAAGCAGAACCCTAAGTATCATGGCTTACCTCG
>NC_025687.1:4897271-4906698 GCF_000633955.1 Camelina sativa
AAAATCTCTGACAAGGTGAGACCTAAATGGCCGATTGATCAGTTTCTGATTATGATCTCCAGATTCTTGCCGACTTGGGCGATTGTTCCGACGGAAGATCTGTTGGAGAAATCGATCAAAGTGGAAGAGAAGAAACCGATTGCCAAGAGGAATCCGATGAGGTACGGTGAGAAACCGAGGTTAGGTACAGTGATGGAGCTGCTTAGGGTTACTGATTACTTAGGGAAGAAGCTAAAAGATGTCAGCATTCCCTTCATTGTTGTACACGGAAGTGCAGATGTTGTCACTGATCCTGAAGTAAGCAGAGAGCTGTACGAAGATGCTAAGAGCAAAGACAAGACATTGAAGATCTACCAAGGTATGATGCATTCCATGTTGTTCGGTGAACCGGATGACAACATTGACATTGTTCGCAAGGATATTGTTACTTGGTTGAATGATAGATGTGCTGGAGACAAAACCCATGTTTGATGGAACTCATTGTCATTGTTGCTGTAATGCTTGTATAGTCATATTTTTATCATGAAACGGTATTTGGGCAAGTGACTAGACATTGATGTATATATCAATCTCATTGTTCTTACAGAGTTTTCTTGTAATGCTCAATTTCATTCTATATTCAAAGCAAAGCTACTTTTTTCCTATTTCCATGTTTGCACAAACCTGAAGTTAGTTCAGAAGATCTCTTCTGCTAAAAAACTGCACAAACCCGGAATACCCTATATACTATATGTACCTGAGTTTGTCAGAAAAGCTTTTCAAGTATCCGCCATGAACAGATAGTTCAAGTCCTCCACAGAGAGATGCGATTGCCGACTACCCTTTTCATCTTCTCCAAATGCAGAAGCTACCATCATTCTCTTCTTTTGCTGTGGCAATTTAATGTTTGTGAGGATAACTTAGCTAGTAGAAACTAGAAACTATAAGTAAAAAACATAAAAACGTTGCAGAAATGATGAACTGACCTGAAGGGCCAATATGCGATCTTCAACTGTGTCTTTTACTGTGAACCGCACCACTTTTACTGGTCGTGTCTGTCCAATACGGTGTGCTCTGTCAATTGCTTGATCTTCAGTGGTCGGGTTCCACCATAAGTCCAGCATCAGAACATGACAAGCTGCCACCATGTTTAGCCCAAGACTAGCAGCTTTGAGAGACATAATCATTACAGAAACCTGAAGTAAGAAAGCCAGACACAGTATTATTATGTGTAACATAAGTGCTGCAGAGACAAAACGATGATCTTGGACTAAATACCTCAGGTAGAGTATTAAAATCTTGTACTGCTGCATCTCGAGCTGCTACCGTCATTTTTCCATCAAACCTTCTATACTGAATACCCGAACTCTTAAGACAAGCTTCAAGCAGGTCCAGCATCTTTGTCCATTGGGTAAACACAATGGCTTTTTCGCCAACTACCTTAACCAGACCATCCACGCTACTCTTCGCTGGAGTTGCAGGTAAACTGGATGACTTGTCAAGTTGCTGATTATTCTCTCCATTCTCAGAGCTCTGGTTCAAATCATTAACTACAGTTGTCGGACTATGTGGTCTGCTCAGCGATTGCAAGATATCTAGAGCAGCCTTGATTTTGGATGAACCACATGGAAAATTTTCATTACAAGGCTCATTACTCCCTACAGGATCTGAAATGGTACGATCACATGGAGCATCAAGTTTATGCAAGCCAAGCATAGCATTTTCCAGTGTTTCTCTGGAAAATAATGATGAAATTTCAAGTCCGGCTTTGCAGTATGACAGTGGGCATTGATTATTATCGCGAGTAAGGAATTCGCAAATGCACTGTTTACAGAAAACGTGACCACAAATTGAAACAACCGCATCTTTGGGTGCACCCTATAAGTGAGGAAGAGGCACAGAATAAGAAACTCATGGTGAACATAAAATAACTTGACATCTAAATGCGAGAGATAACAACTCAAAGAATCCAAAGCAGTGCCTTTGAGTTTAAAGTATTATTCAGGAGTCGAGAATCTTACATTGCAGATACCACAAATTGCTAGTGAAGAAGCTACTAAGCGATGTAGAAGAAAGGTTTGGTTCTCATATGGAAGCTTCCTAGCCACTTCAGTTGAGGAAGTCCATGTCGTACTGGATACTAAAAGAGGGTGACCACAAGCTTGACGAAGACGCAACAGCATCAACAATATATTTACATAGTTTTGCTTCACCGTTCCAGCTTCTGCATATTCCTTACAATTCAATTACGTATAAACAAAGAATCAGGCCTTCAGTATCATTATAGACTAAGAAGCACCCATGGGCGGTCATAAAATTGTAATTGCGTAACCATGTTCTACAAGTGTCCATAGCCATACCTTGTATTGATCACGAGAGTCGCACTCTAACTTTGAGTAGAATTCACGTTCTTCCTTGGTGAAGTCCACTCTCCTCAACTCAATGGACTTAGGAGGTAAAGAGATTACGGGTTTTCCATCAAGAAGTGTATCTAATGATTTTACTAGTTAAAAACCATAGAAAACTTTCACGAAATATCTGCGGAACTTTAGCTTCATAATAAGAAGACTGACCTTTGGTTCGTCTAAGCATTATTTTTTTCAGGATAGCCTGCAACGTTTGATATCCTTTCACAGGGTACCTACTGATGGGGTTCTTAATCGTTTCACAAAACGTTGGGTAGCTAGAATAAGGATCATACTTAAGAAATCTGAAGTAGCTGTAGAGGTCATCAATTGAATTCTGGATAGGAGTGCCAGACAAACACCACCTCCGCTTAGCATGAAGGCCTGAGCATGCCCTTGCAGCGTGGGTTTTGTGATTCTTAATGCTCTGAGCTTCATCTAAAACAACTCTAAACCATGAAACTTGCGCGAGAGGACCAGACATAAACACAACAGGTTCACAATCCATATGTTTCCTCTTCTTTGTCCCCTTCTTTTGAGATTTTGGCGGATTTTTTCTGTTTGAGCCAAAACCAGCAGATTCGACTCCTCCATCATGTATGCCACCCTTATCATCAGCTTTATTAAGAGGCTGTTTCGGGACTTCCATGCTCACAAGGGAATATGTGGTAATGACAACATCGTATTTAGCTAGCTCGTGAGGATCCTTTGTCCTGCTGGAACCATGGTACACAAGAACAGAGAGATTTGCTTCAAGAGTAACCTTCTTGCGTAATTCATCAGCCCATTGCCTCATCAGACTAGTGGGACAGACAATAAGAGTTCCGGCAACTGGCCTTCCGTTCATCTTGCATAAACTATCTTTGGCGACTTTTTTTTCACTGAAAACAGCTTGAGAGTGATCAAATGGATTGCTTCCTCTATTCTTTGAATCTTCTTCACATGGTAGAGAATGTGTAGACCGTTCTGTCAGTATAAGCGCTATTGTGGAAACTGTTTTTCCAAGCCCCTGCAAAAGAAGATAATGACACAAGAAAAACTAGTAAGATCAATGTTTGTTGTGTTGAATATGTATTGTAACTGATAAGATGATATAGATTACAACAGTAGAAATATAACCTGATCATCAGCAAGAATCCCCCCAAAACATGGGTTCCCGCTAGTCTCCTTTTGGGACATCCACGCCAACGCAATCCGCTGTTAAGGTGTAATGTATGGTTAAATTGGATCTACACTAAATATAACAAAGAAAAGTATCATCAACTTGGAGAAACCATGTCAACTGACAAATTTCCACAATTCAGGCCTAAATCATCTTAGTTAAGCAAAGAGAAGGACACTTAAGAAATAGACACGCAAAAAACTGAGTTCTACAGTTTGTCTTATAAACATCTACAAGGAATGTTACTACTTATCTAATAAAATACAAACCTGATGTCTAAGAAGCGAGACTGCCAAGACACCGTCAGGAGGATTTGCTTCAAAACTAGGCTGAGAAAGATCCTGTTATTTCAAGCAATGTCGTTAGACCTAACGACACTGAAACAAAATAAGGAGAAAGGGATAATATTGGATAAAACTCATAAGATGCAGTTTGGCATTATATCACACATACAACCAACATCAGAAGACTTAAATAAATACCTCATGCACAGAACACAAGAACAGACTTTTAATAATAATAAGCTTCCGCATATCACGAAAACTTCATAAAGGAATTGAGTATGTGATGTGTGTCTGGGCGAGAAATGTATTAAAAAGAACAGACATGGGATAATTGAGAAAAAGGCTTACACGCTTAAAGACCACTAACCTGCATATCAGCATGAAGGATCATGTTTTCCTTGTTTGACTCAAACTTCAAGCCTCCACAATGATTAGAAGTTCGACTAACTGTAGAATGTTCTGAAGAAAACACTGGTGTCTGCACATCCAGATATTGGTTTCGATTAAAAAATTCACCACAAGATTCTATTTTATGGATATCAGAATCATCATCTAGATCAGGTATACGTTTAGATGGACTTTCAACTGTTCCAGAGCTGAAACTAGAAAGATTAACGCCTGCCCTCCGCCTCCTAATATATTCATGGTCCTCGCCTCCTACCAGAATATCCAAATACCCAGAGCAAGATTTTACTGGGTCAGGTTCTACTACGTTTTGCAAATAAACATCTGAATCGAAACAATTATAGAAGCTTCTGCCGTCAATAACTTGGCCAGGGAAAGAAGTCGGAGGTGCCATAAACGAGTATTCGCTCCCGACATCTGTCTGATAGGAGGTTGCGCAATTAGATCCACCAGACCATTGCAAAGTCGTTCCTTCAACTGTATGAACATCACTACATATACTAGAGTTCCCAGGAACTGAACTGTAAACCGTGTTCTCCAACTCAAGCTCTGGTTTAACATTCACATGGACTGCTCTATTCTCCTGAAAGCTGCTTGAACAATTATAAGGCTGCTGAAGCTCCTTATCAACTCGATGAACATCAAAACTATTGTATAATTTGACAGAAGCAGGGGAAACTGAAGGAATGATTTCACATTGGATGCTGAGTTCTCTTTCACTGCTTACATAAAGCCCAGAGTTCCTCTCTGCAGTTCCATTATCTAGTTCGACAGGTCTGTCAAAAACCATCCAGCTTGCATCATCTGACTGACACTCCCTAAATCCACTATCCATGTTATTTACAAATTCTTCTTTTTGGGGAAATAAGTGGAATGTGTAACTAGGGGAGACTTCTGATAGGGATGCATCCATTGTATGGTGGAGATATGGTTCAGAAGAGGCACAATTATCAGCACAATCAGTAACAGGACTGGAATCATCAGAGATATGAGACATTAGGGAGGAATTTTGCATAGCTCCAATTCCTGAGTCCTCTCCAGGCATGGCATTGAAATAGGGAGTCATCACAGTGGGGGTGCAAGGTATACCTGCAATATGATGTAAAAATCAGTGAGAAAATCTCTCGATATTTAGCTCCAAATGATAGGGAACATGGAAATTTAAAGAGAATAAAACCTGAAAACTTAACAGAGAAGGTTCATACATTTGGAATCAGTTGTCATGTCATCCAGGTTAGATACAGTGCCATATTCAAAATTTTCAGGATAGGAGACCACATCGCCACCATAGTCATAGAAACAAGTCGCATCTGCTTCCAGTCCTCCATTCCCAGGGTCAGCAAATGAACTTGGCTCTGGTATTACACTTTGTGAGGCTCCAGGACCATACATATCCCGGTAAGGAAACCAATCAGTGGCCTGAGATCCTATGCAAGAACCATATATAATCGAAAAAAAAAATCAAAACACTGAACTTAATTCCACACTTCAATATTTAAAGTTTTTACAGAGAAAACCAAAAGAAATAAACAAAAGAGTACTCCTCGCTACGTCTACTAACCACTTTGCATCATCAGTGTGTTACTAAGCTCACCAGACTCTACAACAGATGAACTAACCGGAGTCACCAATTCTTCACTAACCTGAAAGTAATCACTCAAAATTTGAAGTCTCCATCACTATAATCGAGAAATTAAGTAAGCATTTGAACCAAATAGACTTAGCGAAACCATATACCTCAGGATCCTCGTCGAGAATCCGATAAATCGATTCAATGTCAACCATAAGATCCTCGTCTTCGGCTCCAAATCCAAAGCCTCCAGAACAATCATCCTCTAACAGCGACGAATCGCGAGGCTGGAACACTGAATCCTTCTCACTCATCACGAACCCAAACCCTAAGACTGTAAAAATCGAAACAAAAACCTTAATCCAACACTCAGAGAAGAGCTTTTTTTCTCCCGGAAAGCTTTAGTCAAACACGAAATCTCCGACACGCGAACACAGAGACTTGCGATTTCGAAAGGGAGGGGAAGAAGAAAAATAAAACTAGCGAGTATAGGTTAGGGAAACGATGAATTTTTAGTCAGAAGAAGGTTTTAGGGAGGGGGATGATGATCCACGCGACTTTTATAGTGCCGGTGGTGAGGTTTTTTTTTTTTTTTTTTTCCTTTCTTTCTTCTCTCGGAATGGAGAAAAGGTAAGCGAAAGAGACGCTGATTTAAAATAAGAAACGGTCGAAGAAGTTGGCTTCTTTTGTTTGATTGTTCCTATTGGTGGTGGTCATTGTTTATTATTAACAATCATGAGCCGTTATTAATTTAACATTTGATTAATGTTTTCTACTAACCAATCAAAGTAATTTGCTGACTTCAAAAACAAAAAGTAAATTGCTTATGAGATAAGCATTAATCATTTCTTAGCGTTTTTTATACTCTTTTTTTTTTGTTTTTCCTAATTTTCTACACGCCACACAATTAATGTTTGTTTACAGGTTTAACCAAAAAGTTTAGATATATAACCTTTTGTCAAAACAGAAAAGTTGGTTTATTTTTCCTTCTTGTATCCATTATTAAATGAGTAGATTTAAACGTATCGCAAATTTTATCCTCAACTATTTCCTACCAAAAATGTCACTCACTAAACTCCCAGATAATTTATTAGGAAATAATTAAATTACCATTTTACTCACACAAAAAAATACACCTAAACGGCTAAACCAATCTTGTTAGCTATTTCAACCGCCTCGATTTATTACGGTTCGACCAAAACTCGGTTTAATTATGTTTATAAATAAGAGAGGATTAAAAAATTTCTTAGGCAAATCGCACAAGAAAAGGAACCACGCGAACCGTTTTCACAGCAATCAATCCTTCACTCTCTCCAGGTACTTTTTTTTCTCGGAAAATTTCGTAGATTTTCCCGGAAAAAACTCGTCTCCGCACCTAATCTTTCTTAGAAATTACGCACACTATTGTATCCTGCTCGATCTTTTGACTAAAAGACCTCGATACTCGTCTTTCTTTGTTCGTCGCGAAGCGAATTTTCTTGGTCAACTTTGAGAGAACATTTTCTCGGGAAAATTCAATTGTTCAGATGGCAGATAGCGAAGATGATGAGGTAATTAATCGATTCATCTTCATCGATTTGTTTTTTTTTCTTTGTATGACGATGGTTCAACAAGAGTGAGGATTACTAATGTAACTCTGTATCTGGCTTCGTTCTTATTCAGATAATAGATATTGAAGGATATACGGTAATGATCTTTGTCTTCACCGATTGTTTTCTTTGTATCCAAGTTTGATGATGAATGTGATTTTGGATGAACTGAATCCTTTTTTTTTCTTGGTTTTAGGAATCATCGAAAGAATCGATTACGAGTGAAGATTGGGAGCGGTTGCTGACAAGTGTGAAGATTCAGAAAGAAGAAGTGAACAGACTCGTTATGAATTTGTTTGTGGTTGAAGGTTATCTAGAAGCTGTGGAGAAATTCGAAAGAGAGTCTGGAACTAAGCGTATCTCTTTTTTATTTTTAGAGATTCTTTGTTGTAGTGCTGTGTGTTAGTGTGTTATCTGGTAATGGTTATGGTTATGATTCCTTATCAAGAAACAGCAGAAGTTGAATCTGCGAGTATCGCTGGCCGACTGGCTGTTGTCAAGGCTATCCGAAGTGGAGATCTTGAGGTTGCTGTTGAGAAGCTGAAGGTTTTAAACCCTGAGGTACCGTACATTGCTTTTTTTTTTTTTTTCTGAATCTGAATGACAGAATGAGCATTTGTGATCGATCGAACCTTAAGATAGAGCTTGTCACATTTTCATGCAAACTTATAATTTGGCTTGGACATGTGTGTGATATGTTTGCTTTTCTATTCCTAATTGGTCACAGTTTCTCACCACATGAGACTCTTTGCTATTTGCAGATACTGAAGGAGAATTTTGTTCTCAATCAGCAAAGGTTGATAGAAATAATCCGCTTGGGGACTACTGATGAGGCGTTGGAGTTTGCTCAGAAAGAGCTTAAACCATTTGGAGAACAGAACGTAGGTCTACTTAACCCGTTAATTATTGATTCATCTTTTTGGACTTTCATCCATCTATGTTCTGTCATGATCGTATACTTAATAGTTTACTTAGTTTCTTATCTATGTGTTAAGCATCTATATCTTGCTCGCTGACTCCACAAATGCCATTGTTCTTTAAATCCTATTAGAGTACATACTGACACATCACTTGTCATAAAAGATAACACCTTTTACATCTTATGCAGCGGGTGTTTCTGGAAGAATTGGAAAAAACTCTTATGTTGCTCGGTTATGAAGATCTCTCTACCTCTAGCTGCCCGATGACTCTGAGAGAGCTTCTTACCAATTCACAGCGGTTGAAGACAGCTGCCGAAGTAGAAGCAGCGATTCTTATAAGTCAGACTGGTGAAAAATGTAAGTGCTCAACTTCTTACTAACCGCAATTACAACAAACCTCTAGCACTGTTCATTTACAAATTAATAGGATCAACTGTTTATGATGCCAAAAATTTTCATAATTACAGTGAGACTAACTGTTTTTTACATTCTTTAGTATCCCACATGTGCTGTTCAGATTGCCTCTTGAAACAGTCAATGTACTAACTCGATGATGGTCTTATGTTTGTGAATAAACAGATCCCAAACTTGAACACTTGTTGAAGATGCTGAATTGGACTCAGAATCAACTGGATGAAGAGTTAGAGTATCCACGCATGACTGTTTTGCCCACTGGCCAGGTTACAGTCATAAACTCATCAGAATGATTCTTCACCTCTTTCAGCAACCAAAGGGAACATATATAGTGAGATATAACCTGATATGTGACATGAGGAGACTAGCATTGCTTCATATTTTGTATATTTTGATTGAGATGAAGTTTTTGGCATTGCACTTATTGATAAAAGGCATTTTGCTTTCAAATGGGAAATATGGACCACTTGGTGGTAGCAGTAAAGAAAAATATGTAGGTTACTAGTTAAGCTTTTATTCTCCAACATGGTACGGTTCCTAGAAAGCTACCTGTGAAGGGGCTATTGAATTGGTTTTGAAGTTTGTTGGGGTGTTTGACCTACTAACCAAAAAAGTTGCTTGTTTGTCTCCTTATTGCACTGTTCTTCAATGTACTTTAAAATCTCTGGGCTTTGCTTATCTCTCTCTCTCACCTAAGAA
>NC_025687.1:4907100-4932355 GCF_000633955.1 Camelina sativa
AAAAAAAAAAAAAAAAAAAAACTAATTTGTCCAAATGGAATATATCATGTTTTAAAAGAATGTTAGGTGCGAGTCAATAGTGTTTCTAGCTAGTTTTTACTTCAAGAAGGTGATTTGTGGATAAACATAAAATTTGAGGTGATTTGATCTTAACTAATTATAGTATCATGCATTCATCTAACGAATTTCAAAGCATTTTTCCAGAGCATAACTAGACTTAAAACGAGATTTATAATTCTTACACACAAAAACGCAATCATATGTAGTTGTTTATCATCATAATGGTCAATATATAGTTAATTTACTTCTTACTATTCTTTTTGAACGTTGGAACTTACACAGGGATTAGTACCAAAAATGTGTTAATGGTTTTAAATAACCATGTCTCGTTGTTTTTCAAAGTGGTCAATATAAGTAATTACGGTCTCTACATTGGAATATACACAACGCTAAGCACCAAAAAAGTGTGTTACCAAAACAAAAACGATTTTTAGAAGCTTGATTCGAAATGAGAAGAACTAATAATTCGTCGAGATAATAGATTTCGACCTTTTTGCAGTACACGGATACAAAAGATTTAAGTTTGGAAGAAACAAAAATATTCTAACAGACAAATAAAGAAAGAAAGAAGAAATAACATGCATTTGATGGAGAGAAAGGGAATAAGAGAGAGAGAGAGGGGGATTTGACAAGGTCAAAATTTGACATAAGCAACATAAATCAAAGTGATTCTGTGGAGTTTATTAGAGTCGCCGGAGAATCTCTGAGGATTCTCGACTCCGTCGTCAAAGTTCAAGGCGTAACTCCAAGGATCATACTGAAACATGGTTTGATTCTTCTTCTTCTTCTTCGTCGTCTTCTTCACCGCGGCTTTCACCTTCCGGAACATCTTTTTCCGGTACTGATTCACCGCCTCGAATCTATCCTCTAACCTCATTGTTTTTAAACTCAGCAAGTCCAAATTCTTGATCAAAAGCTATGTATAAAAAAGGTGTTTTTGGAGAAGAAGGGAAGAGAGGTTGGATACAAGGAAAAAGTGAGCAGCTTTTTGATGTATTTGGGAGTTGAATACGTGGGAGGAATTTACAATGGGGGTCACGAGAAAGAGATATAACAGAGGAAGAGGAAGAAGAAGAAGAAACTTTGGGCAGAGTGCCTCTCAAAACATCATTTTCGGATACTCTGTTTCTCCTTTTTTTATTATTTTATTGATCAACTGTTTGGTCTTTGTCTGCTGCTATCTTAACGAATCAATAATATTCTTTTCTTTTTTTTTTCCTTTGAAATTTTTTTTTTTAATAACTTCAAAAAAGTGTAAATAAATCCACAATCTTGTGTAAAATACTTATTAAAAAAGTTCAAATTTTAGTGATTGACTCATTTTGAAATTTGAAATCAGAATTTTGACAAATAAATCGGCTATACTAAAATTTCGTTTGCTGTTGAGATCATTTTTTTTTCTTTTTACTGTTTCTAAACACACACACACACACACACACAAAAACTATAGATATACTTCGTTTCTTTTAGATTTTATTAATACCAAGAATTAAAAGAGTTATTATTGGTATTAGTGTTTTAGGTTCATCTTTACAATGTTTGAAATAAGAGATTCAAAAGACTATACTTGTCTTGTAAAGTCTTTACACGTGTATTTTGATTTTTTATTAAAGGTCTTCTTTATACGTGTATTGTATTTTTACTCGATATCTATGTCTATAATAACAGTTTGACATCAACATCTATTGCATGTTTTGATATCAAGTTTGGGATTAAATGACTTCACGATGAGTTGTATAATGGGTCGTCGACAAGATGACCTTGTAATGTAAAGTGTTGATGTTTTATGTGGAAATGTTTTTTATTAGCGTTAATTTAGTAAAAAAAAATAACCCAAAATGTTCACTTTATACAGACCCTGTAGTGTGTGTGTGTGTATACTTCAGGATTAACCAATTATGTTAACTAAAAAATAATGATCGAGTCACGCCTGTCTTTAATAGGTAACAAAGTGTTCGTCATGGCTCAAAATAAAAGCTCAAAGATTCTCTTAATTACTTTACTTAACAAAAAAAATCACACTCGTATTCCCTTTGTAAGTTTTTTTTTTCTTTTTTTTTTTCTTTCGAGAAAAGCTGTGCAATAAAGGACAACATGTGTGTCCCCGAAAAGTTACAATTTTTTTATTTATTTTTCAAACTTTTCTCTTAAAATCCCAAAACTTTCACTTTCTCACATATTAGCCCCACTTGCTTCCTCTCTTGCTTCTTCCTTCTTCTTTATTCATCTCTCTTTCTCTCTCTGTTTCACAGCTATTACGAAGCACATTGAAGCTTCTTCAGCTCTCTTTTTACACATAAATGAGAGACCTTTCGCATCTAAAGACGAGCTTGAACAATCAATGGCCACCTATTGGAGCTCCGATGAATCTCCGGCGAGAAGAGCCGTGGAAATCTCAATTCGACGACTCAGTTAACGCTGTCTCCTTTGGTTTCGTTGCTACAGCTATTCTCATCTCTATGTTCCTCGTTATGGCTATCTTCGAGAGACTGATTCGTACCACCACCACTACTACTGCAACTACTACTAACTCAGATTCCTCTTCAAGTCGGGTCCTTCCGGGTATGGATCCTCGGGTCGGGTTTCACAACGGTTCTGCAACTAAACTCGGTTACCAATCTCCCCAGGCAAGTCTTTTCACTTTATATTCTCTTGTCTTAATAAATTTTCAGCGAATAAATTTCGTAAAACACACAAATTCCTTAATTTTCGCATTATTGTCTACTTGCTTAGTACTTAATTACTGTTTATAAATAATGTTGACTAATTTAGAGATTTCGTTCTTCTTTCGGAATCTGATGTTTGACACTTTTGATGAACTAAAGTAATACACTTAAATTATTATTTTTTTTGTTAATTTTTCTAATTATGTGTTTAATGAAGCAAAATTTGTTATGAAAAAGTTTTAGTCTTTGGATTAATATTTTGGTAATTTTTAATATTTGATGTGAACACGTCCATTTCCAAAAGCAGAAGAAGAAGAAGAAGAAGAAGAAGAAGAAAACATCATTGGGGTTTTTGATTCTGTGTACTATTTTGAGTATTGAAATAGACCCAACATTGCACATGCTTTTACATCATCAACATTTAAAGATGTCTCATAAGCTTCCTCTCACTCACTCACACATGCACACACTGTAGAGACTAGAGTGTATGTATATGTATGTATAAATGGTGATGCATTCATTGATCTCTTTCGTCATTCAGAATCTCTCTGTTTTTTTTTCTCCTTGTTAATAATGAATGACCAAGGAGACAAGAAAGAAGTATGTAATAAAGTTTGTTTGTTGAAGAAGATTGATTCGTTTGTAAGTATTGATGTCGACGCCTATAATACTAACTATGCGTGTTGTAGATTGAAGACGATTTCTAAACGTCAAATTTCTGATACCATGTGTGACTGACATTTCCTAGGAACACAAATGGCCCCACATGTTTTCTTGAAACCTAACACTATTCCTATTCTGGAGTCTATTCTTGTTTTTCATCTTCTTGAGTAGGTTGCTTTACATAGTTTCATGGATGTTGTAAAGTTTGCTTGTTTCTGATCTCATATAACACCACTAGAGATAGGATAGATTGATCTGTCGAGGACTATTGATATTTCAATCTATATGTGAACTTGAATGTAATTTAGAGATTCTTGGAGACTTCTCTGTCTCTTTTAGTCCTAAACATTAGCTCAAGTTTGGTTACAAATGTCCATTGAATCCCACTAAAGATATAAACTTGAATGTAATTTAGAGATTCTTGGAGACTTCTCTGTCTCTTTTAGTACTAAACATTAGCTCAAGTTTGGTTACAAATGTCCACTGAATCCCACTAAAGACATAAACTTGAATGTAATGGGTTTCGAACTTGAAATTAAGTTCTTCTTCCTTAATGAAGCGGATCTTGATTATTGAGATGCTCTTTTGTATACATTATTTTCTTGTTAGAAATAGTCATTTTGATTAATAGACTGACTGGCATAAATAGATTGATTGTAGATGGATATGGAACAAACCATGTGATTAAAAGAGTAGATAGACGCATTCAAAAACATGGGAGGACCCATAAATGGTAAACTTAAGACCAAAATGTGTTTGCCCTTTTCTTCATTCTAACCTGAGTTGCTGTTGGGGAACAATGACACATGTTTAGATCTGTCATTGTCTTCTCCCACTCAAAATTCTCATTTGCTTGTGTGTTTTGTTGGCTAATCAAACAAGAATCATTTTGAGAATCTTTGCTTCTTCTATCTGTTGGATATATTTTGTGTTGTTCTTATGTATCTGATTTTTTAATTTGTTTTCCTTGCAGATGACTATTTACTCAAACGGTGTATCAGTATTGATGCCAGGAGATGATATCCCTACGTTCATCGCTCATCCAGCACCAGTGCCAGTGCCTTGTCCTCCTCAACAAATCTCACAGTCTCAGCATCAATCTAGCTCATCAAGAGACTCCTCCAATTCAAACTCCATTCAAGAATGTTGAAGACTGTTTATTTATCTCCATCACCATTCACCATTGGCTTATTTAACATTCGAGCGACCAACCACATTGAGTTGAGTTGAGTTTGGCATCGGATGTTTTTGTTTCCTCGTATTGTTTTTTTTTTCTCTCCCGGTGATTTCGCTACATTGATTGGGTTCGGGGAGATTTTTTTTATCCGCATTTTGTGTAAATAGCATTAGGATAAAAAACTGGGTTATGCCCTTTAGTTCAAAAGCCTTAAGCATATATTCAAGGTTTGACTTGGCTTTATCTTGTTTCTCTGTCTTTCTTTGTTTTGTTTTTTTTGCTTGTTAAATGACTTAGTAGTTACTGAGAAGAAAAGCTAAGAGAGATCGTTCGTGCGGTGCTGCTTTAGAATTCCAGTATTTTCCAGTGTGGGGTTTTGAAACGAGATAGATTTCGAACTAGGTGAAATCTTCATGTAAGTGAGTGAAGAATCTGAAATTTTGTTGGAATTTGAAATGCAGACATAACTCTTTTGTTGTGTAGTCACTAGTCAATGTGAATATCCACTGTTATGTAAATGATATATACATTTTTTTTTCTTTTCGTCTAGTCATGTTAAATTGGTAATTCTGTCATATGTTGGACAATTGTTTTCCGGAACAGTTGACTTATACTAGTGTTTGGCTTATTTGAATATTGAGAGTGCACGTATATATTTGCGTCAAAAAATGAAATGTATCTCGATATTTCATGAACAAAATACTTCTATAATTCTATTTATCCGTAGCATTCAGCCATTCGCTTACGATTTTGTACCTTTTTTCAAATGTCATATGTAAAACCCCATGTAACTGTAGATAGCATTATTCGAAATGAAACAAGTCATAATAAAATCTTTAATGCTTTGCATGGCGGTATGTTAATGTACTCGGAATCGGAATGACAGCAGTATTTTACGAGCATAACACTCATACTTACTGGTAATTTTTCTTAGTTTACTTCAAGTTGTTGTGCTGTTAAAGACTTAGCCCATTTGGTACAACAACTTATGACAAAAAAAACCTAATTATTTTTGCTCTTCAAAAAACCTCAATTAGACATTTTAAATTATTTTTAGAAAATCTACTAATTTATTACATGTGCTAGAGAATAATCTAGAGTTAAATATGCATTTTCAGGTTATAACTATTTCTTTGTCGTAAAACATTATTGGTTTCACTGTTATGAATAAATAAATACTGTAACAACAACTTTGGTGAAAGTTAGTTTGTCACAACTAGTCACTCTAGATTAATCTAAAATATGAATGCCAATAAATACCCAAAAAATATCTCTCTCACTTCACATTCACTCTGCTCTCTGCTCTGCTGCCATCATCACACAGCACCAGAAAAAGAGTTACTAAAATCTCATTGTTTCCACTTGAACGACACCGTTCTTTGTTATGGGTTGTTGCCTCAGCTCCGCCACCACCGACCAGAAAGATGAACTCGTCTCCGGCAAGAACACCGCACCACCTCCATCCGTTGTCGATGAAGAGACGGTAGTCAAAGAAGTCTTGTCCGAAACCACATTACTCACTTTCTCTGAGGACAATTCGACGGTGGAGAAGACAAAGTCGTCGATAAAGATTCAAGAAGACGAGGAGAAGAAGAAACCCGGAATTGTCGTAGACGACGTAGCTACAGAACCGGTTATGACCAAGCCCGGTTCTGTTGAACCGGAGAAGGGATCAGACGTATGTAGTAGTTTGAGCGAGAGTTTGCTTTCGATCGTGAAGAAGTACGACGAGGAAGAAGTGAAGCAGATGAAACCTCAGGGAGGAGTTAGACAGAGATCTCCGGCGAAATCTCGGAACCGGGTCATGGTTGGTTATCCGACCCGGAGAACTGATATGTCTCCTCTTAAGAGAAAAACCGAAGGAGAAGAAGAAGCTGGCTCGGTGAGGCTGGTTCCTTCTGGTACGTGCAAGAGAGATCCGACTGAAAGATCCGAGAGAAGGTCCAGGTCGCCGGCGCTAAACAGATCCGTCGTGATGGGACCAACTCTGAGTCAACAGAGTACGGAGAGTTGTGTAGCAACGAGGAAAATAAGCCAGTCTCCGGGTCGGGTCAGACCCGGTTTGAATAAGAACGTGTCGGAGCAAGATTGTAGTCATCATCACAAGTGGCCCGGTTCTGTCGGGAATTACAATTCTGCCCCAAGCGACACGTTTGAGAACCCTCTTGTTTCACTAGAGTGTTTCATCTTTCTATGAGAGAATAATTTTTAATTCGGTAGGATAATATTCTCTAATTATCGCCGGAATTTATAATTTTCAGAAAACTTATCTATTCAGTTTTACTTCACATGCTTCGCCAGTGCCAAGGATCTTGTTTCGTTGTGTCTTGCAAAATGTTTTCTGTTTTTATTGATATTAAAAAAAAGAGAAATTATTATATGATGTGTGAGTAGGGGCGGCAAAAGATTTGCTTCTGTGACATCAATTATATTTTTTTCCTGACAGTCAAAAATCAGACGCAAGCAAAGTCACGTAACTTTGACTCCCAAAAAAAGTTACCATACACTACTAAATTCAATTAGACTATGATCGTTTGAACCAACAACAAATGTCAAATAATGTATAATGAATATTTGAGTTTTCATCATATAAGATTCTTAACAGGCTAGACTGATTACTTTAGCATAGTAGTGTCAGTATTTCTTGTGTTATCACTTATCATCTAGAAGAACTAATCCACGGTTTGAATACGTTGTGCGACTTAATTATAGGATTTAATAAAAAAAATTAACATAAGAGTTCTTTATTCCAATCAAAATATAGTTCTCTTCATTTATATATTGTTCTAAGAATTGTTGATTCATGAGTATATATAGGGTGTAAATCTATTGTTGGGATAGCACAAGAAGGAGGCATGGGTACATACTTGGGTCTCCTTGAGAAGATTTATGGGTCAAAGGCACAAGTCTTTGCATTCGTGAGGGATAGACTCCATAAGAAGGTAAACTTATGGACTTCCAAATTTCTATCCAAGGGAGGCAAGGAAGTCCTGATCAAATCAGTGGCGCAAGCAATTCCGACATATGTAATGTCGTGTTTTCTCTTACCAAAAGCTATATGCTCAAAACTAACTAGCGCAATAGCCAATTTCTGGTGGAGCAATAAAGCAGACAGTAAAGGACTACACTGGATATCATGGAAGCAATTGTGTACTCAACTTTCGGAAGGTGGGCTAGGCTTTAGAACACTAGAAGAATTTAATCTTGCCCTTTTGACAAAGCAACTATGGAGATTGCTGAGATATCCAGATTCCCTTCTTAGCCGAGTTCTAAAAGGGAGATACTTTCGATATTGTAGTCCATTAGAGATACAAGTATCAAATCGACCTTCGTATGGCTGGAGGAGCATGTTGGCAGCAAAGCAGGTTCTTTCGTACGGAATTCGTAAGACCATAAGCTCGGGTTTTAATACGTGCATCTGGACTGAACCATGGATCCCAGATACGCCAGCACGGCCACCCCAAAGTTTAACTAGTGAGAGAAATCCTTTGATTTGTGTTAACACCTTGATAGATTTCAACACAAAAAAGTGGAAAATTGAACGTCTTCGGGAACTCTTCCCCCCGAAAGAAATTACCCTTATTTTGGGGATTAAACCGAGCTTGAATGCCTCGAGGGACGGCTATTCTTGGACTCTGACAAAGTCTGGAAATTATACCGTTAAATCTGGATACGAAGCCGCGAGAGCTATCTCTCGCCCTGCTTGCGACCTCCCTTCTCAGGGACCTAGTGTTACGACACTTAAGGCGCAAGCATGGAAGTTAAAAACATCACGGAAGCTTAAGCATTTCGTTTGGCAATGTGTGACTGGGTGCTTGGCAACATGTCAACGCCTGCATTATCGCCATATTGGTAGAGATAAAGATTGTCCTAGATGTGGAGCGGAGGAGGAAACTATAAACCATATGCTATTTGAATGCCCCCCAGCACGTCAAGTATGGGCTTTATCGACAATCCCTTCCCATCCTATGGTGTTCCCTTCATCTTCCCTATATAGCAACCTCGATTTTCTATATGGGCGTGGCAGAGACTCTGGTGCAACTGATCAAAACTTGAGAATGTTCCCGTGGATGATGTGGTACATTTGGAAGGCAAGAAATAAGAAAGTGTTTGAAAATATCTCTGAATCTCCGCAAGATACACTGGAGAAAGCTATCCAAGAAGAAGAAGTTTGGAGAAGAGCAAATAACAGAGACTTAGCACCAGCGGTAGTAGAAGCATGCATACCTTCGATCCCAATTCCTCAAGAATCCCTTGTATGCTTTATAGATGGATCTTGGCATACAGAGGTGGATAGGAGTGGGCATGGCTGGATTGCGTCTATCGGTGATAGAATCCTGCACATGGGGCTAAAAGGATCGCGCAGAAGCTTATCCCCATTACATGCAGAGTTAGATACCCTTATTTGGGCTATGGAGTGCTTATTAGCGTTGGACTTGGATAAAGCCCTTTTTGCTACGGATTGTTCAGACCTCCTAAGGATGACGTCTAATATCGAGGATTGGCCGACCTTTTCATCAGAATTGAAGGATTTTATTCATTTCAGAGATAGATTTGCTAATTTTAGTATTAGATATATTTCCCGAGAGGATAATATCCGTGCCGATAAACTTGCGAAATGTGCAAGAGCACGAGGTTTCTGTTTTTCCCATGTAAGCTCGTCGGTACCTAATTGGCTCTCTTTCGAAGAAAGTCATCTCCGATAATTTAATATATGGGGTTTGATCGTTAAAAAAAAAAATATAGGGTTTAAAAACTATATTGTGTATAAAATAATTATTAGGTTTTGCATGAACCGTTTAATAGGTTCTATTTTGTGTATAAACTAGTGTTATTACAGCATTACTTTAAATATCATACAAACTCTTCATCTTAATTCGTTTCTCTCCTGTAAAACAAAATTGGGATCCTTACCTTTTGGTATTAAAGTAATTATTTTCTTCTATGAAGTTCGATTGTGTGTGTTTGTCTGGTAAATCATTCAAACTTTTTTTTTTTCATAGCAATTTTCTTTATTATTATTATTTTTTTTAACTTTTCTAGGCTCATCTTTTGGAGAGAGCATTGTAAAAGATTTGATTTTTTAACGCTTTCTTGCTTGTCTTTTTGCACCCCACATCACGTTAACTAATTTATTGGATGAACTTGTTGAATAATTCCCGGCGAGAAATATATATAAAGATAAGAAGGTTTCTTTACCGTTAATTCTCTAGAAAGTTTCTGTGTCACATGCACTTGTGCATATTGAGAAATGAACATAGAATAAGACTACCAATAATTCAATATGACTACCAATAACTTAATACTTACTTAGGTTTATTTATTTGAAGATGGAAAGATTTATAACGGATACATAGTTGGTAGGTCTTAAAATGCTGGGACGATGTAAAAACCAAAAAATTTGAAACCAAAATTAATTTAAATAAATAAAACATTCGTTCTTTACGCTCCTTGGATCCTCTGGTCTAACAGGTGACCATATAATAAAGTATCGCTGCATTTTTTTTTAATTTTAGTTTCGCCTTTTTGGGTAACGAGAGACCATGTTAAAAAATTATAAAGCCTAACTTTACCATATCTATATTTTTGCATAAACACTTTTTTTAAAGAGACCAATAGTTTGAATGCACTCTAACACATCTTCCATACTCGTAACTAGTTCTGGTAAGGATACAAGTGCTACAATCATTATTCGCATATTAAACATAAAGTTTGTATTTATTATTGATTTAAGTATTGATCTATAACTCCATAATGCAATAATCGATTTGGGTTGTTAACCGATCTTTAAAGTACCTTAATTAAAGTGAATCCAAATTTGTTGTCAAATATGGTCTTGGTTTGACTTCGGTTATGTTTTGTTGGTTGATCTAACCGTAGTTAATTATTACTGCGCTTCAAACATCTTTGATTATTATATATAGAAAATAAGTTAATCTCAAATGGAGATAAATAAACCAAATTTACTAATTTAGTCGGTGTTTTGATTCAGTTAAGTATATTATAGTTCATATATGATACTGGATAGTTTTCTTCATAGATTAGTAAGCCCTTGCAAATTTGCAATCTCATTGCGTAATAAGGCCTGTCAGATCTATCGTTTTACCATAACATTATCAACCAATTTTGGCCCATATTTTGTTTTCCTAGCCCATTAGAATTGTGGTGTTTTGTTTGCTTAGTACACAGTGTCAAGAAGCATATAGTGAAGGTGTGTTAGGCTTAAATTACTTCTACCATTCTAATGTTTTGTAGTCAGAAGTATTATTGTCCGTATACCATAATTGATAGAGTTGGGAACCTCACAAAATAGAGAAAAAAAAAACATAAAAAGTTATTAGAACTTGAACTCACCAACCATGTTTATTCTTTCTTGATCAGTTGATCATTCGATTTGATTTTGCACTTATTATTATTCGGGTCATTAATAGTTCATGTGAATATCAGCTGTAATAATCACATATGATATCAAAATTACTCTCATCTCAAATTATTATTATTGAATTGGTCACAAATCCTCCATCACATCGACCAACAATTGGTTTTACAAATTAAAATATGTATTCCAAAAAAAATTGATAAATAGTGATTGTTAGTTGTAACTGTACACACAAAAAAAACAGAATTCTTTAATATAAAAACAAAAAGTGTAATCATAAATTTACCTTCATATTTTCTCTTAAAGTTTTAACACAATATTCATAATTTCAGTTTAAGTCATTAATACAATAACTATTAAGCTTTAACCTTAGACATTGTAACTTTCCAAGTAATTTAACTGTTACATCATTGCCCCATACATTGTGTTTTGGTGTCAGAATCTTTAGAAAATGAAATTAAAAACCCAACTAAAACAATCTCACAAATTCAACATTTAACACATCTTTTCACCACTAACCTACAAAAGAGCAAAAATGAACGTGGGATGAAAATGATGATAATTTTGACCTGGTAGGGTCTCTCACTTCTCTTCTTCCATTAAAGAAGTCGCAGAGCTTTTTCTTCACTTCAACTGTTTTTTTGGCCCATCTCACTGAATTAAGTGGTGAAATCTGATATTGCATTACTTGGATTTTAATAGGTGAAGTAACGAAAATAGAATTAATCTGCAATATTCACTTCTTTGTACCTGATGGCATTAGAAAAATATCCAAAATAAAATACGTGAAAGGAAACTATAGTTAGATGAAGCAAAGCGACAATTAAACAAAAAACATTAAAGAGAGACAAGTCTTGGCAAGTTTCTCTGTTTCACACTTTGAGACGAAACCTTGGAAGGCTTAAACTGAGAAAAACAAAGCCGTTGGCTTTTGTAAGCCGCTCGTTCTTCGAGACAAAACACACTACACTACACTACACTACATTACTCTCTCTCTCTCTCTCTCTCACTCATCTCTTTCCTCTTTCTTTCTCTCTCCTTAAAATCCGACGAAATTATGATTCACTTTACCTTTTAATCAGGAATATCCCTGTTTTCACCCTTCTTCTTCCTGGGGTTTGCTTCACATTCTTCGTTTTCTTGGAAACAAACAGTCTAATCCCAAGTTCAAAGGTTTTTTCCCATCTTCAGTAAAGAGGCTAAAGTTATGAGCTTTACAAGATGGGAAGTGTTCTTTGTTCTCTCTGTTTTGGCCTTGACAATGCCGTTCTCAGCTGGAGTCACTAATCTACGAGATGGTAATAATCTCTCTCTGCCAAGTCTTCATTTTTGGTGGTTTTGCTTGGTCTCCTTGTCTAGATTTTGACTTATATCAAGTGAACATGACTTTTATCAGTTTTAGGGTAAAACTAGGTTAACAATAGAGCTGTCTAGGAAGCTCTAGATTGTATCAGTCTGCGGAGTGAGGAGGCTAATCTCAAAAACCCTAAAGTTTTGGTGTTTGACACTTAAGCTCTTTTTAGGGTTTTAGTTCAAGACCTAGAAGTTTGTTCTTCATTAAATGGTTATCTTCAGAAAGATTCCTTAATATAAATGGTTATCTTCAGAAAGATTCCTTAATATCTAGAGTAAATTGTGTGAGGTTAATTAATTATATTGTGATGGATTTGTTTGTTGTTTAAACGCTGCAGTTTCGGCGATTAATAACTTGTACATCACTTTGGGAGCACCATCTCTATCTAAGTGGCTTGCTTTTGGAGGAGACCCTTGTGGAGAAAAGTGGCAAGGTGTGGTTTGTGACTCCTCAAACATCACAGAAATGTATACTTCCTCTTCTTTTCTTGCAGCTCTTTGTTATGGTTTGCTTTTAGAGTCACCAATTCAGGTTCTGACCAGGTGATTATTGTTGTTGGCTGCAGAAGGATACCAGGCATGAAGGTTGGTGGAGGCTTAAGTGATACTTTGGCTGATTTTTCATCTATTCAAGTGATGTAAGCAAAGCTTCTTGTCTTGTTTTGTGTCATCTTCATGTTTCTTTTAAAGCTTCTTGCTATATAAAGAACATACAAGATTTTACCATTGGCTGTAGTAGGCTATTTAAGGTTTGGTTATAATCTCTTTCTCTCTTCCTTGTTTGAATGGACAGGGACTTCAGTAGCAATCATATATCAGGGACAATTCCGCAGGCTTTGCCTTCTTCTATCCGAAACCTGTGCGTTTGAGAATTGACTATGTTTATGGCAATACTTATGTATGAACAGTTTAAAAACAGTTAAAAGACACTCCATTTTTGGTTTCATTTTCTTGTTTCAGATCTCTCTCGGGCAATCGTTTCACTGGAAATATTCCCTTTACACTATCATTTCTATCCGATTTGTCTGAACTGTAAGTCTTTGTTAAAGAAGATACTGTTTCTCACATCTGCGATCTTTCCTTTGTTTAAAGCAGTCTCATTCTTTTCCCTTCAGGTTGCTGGGAAACAATATTCTATCAGGAGAGATACCAGATTACTTTCAGCAGTTATCAAAACTGACAAAACTGTATGGTTTTCTCCTCTCTTTAGTCTCATTTTCTTTCCTCCCCTTTGGGGTCTTTCACTTACGCGTTTAGTTTCTAAATGCAGGGACTTATCGTCTAACATATTGACCGGGCATTTACCATCCTCCATGGGAGACTTAGCATCTCTTAAGATATTGTAAGTGCACATACTTTAGAATATGAAACTGTATAAAAAGATTGTTACCATATATTGCTTTTATATCTAATGTGGTTGGACTGCAGGCATTTGCAGGACAACAAGCTCACCGGAACACTTGAAGTTATAGAGGACCTTTTCTTGACTGATTTGTAATCTTTTTGTCACCTTGCCTACTCTTTGTACTTACTCTCCAACCATAAAGCCAACTTCAGTAACTCATTATGTTTTTTACATATCTTTGATTCAGGAATGTAGAAAACAACTTATTCTCAGGACCTATACCGCCAAATCTATTGAAAATTCCAAATTTCAAGTAAGTATATTTAAAGCAAAAGCTGTTTTTAAATTTCCTTTCCATTAGCCATTCAAATTTCATATTCACTATAACTGCAGAAAAGATGGAACACCGTTCAATACATCGATTATAACCCCACCGCCTCCGCCTGTAGTTGATCCACCTCCCGCTACTCACCATGCTCCTCCTATTAACCGTGTCCCTCCTATTTCCGGTGTTCATCCTGCTCCTTTTGCTCCATTTGCTCCACTGCAGCCACAACAACCACCACCATCACCACCTTTGGTTTGGTCACCGCCTTCTGATAATGGAGGAGGAGGAGGAGATCCCTGGAACTCCGGTTCAGGGCAACCTACCTTGCAGATATCACCTCCTTCAGGTTCAGGATCAGGAAAATTCTGGTCCACGCAAAGAATCATCCTAGTCATTTCTTCTGTCGCCATAATTGTTCTTGTATCGGGTTTGTGTGTTACACTATGGAGATGTTGCAGAAGTAAACTATCTAACCGATATTACAGTAAAGCTCGTAAAGATTTACCACGACCATACTTCAATAAACCTCCATCTCAACCAACCCCCACTCTGGGAAAAGGTACACTGATTCTTTTCTTTCCACAAAAAAAAAAAAAACTTGTGAGTTGTCTCATTAGCTATTCACAATAATGCTGCTGGTGTTTTCTTTTGTTATACAGTTTCTCGGGAGCCCATGGTTAAGCCTTACGATGGATATGGAACTGCAGACAGAAAATACGGGTATCCTATGCCAGCACGAGCTGAAGAGAGCCGGAGAGCAATGCCTCCTACTTCATACTATAATAAGGATGTTAATACACTGCATAAACCGCTACAACAACCACCTAGACAGTTCCAGTCCAGTGATGCTGCTTCAAAGAGAGCGGCTCATTTTCCCCCGGGTTTAAATACTTCATCTTCTGCTACTGTTTTCACCATTGCTTCACTTCAGCAATACACGAATAACTTTTCAGAAGAGAACATTATTGGGGAAGGGTCGATTGGTAATGTTTACAGAGCCGAGCTTCGTCATGGAAAGGTGTAACACTTTCCTCTTATCTATCATTTGGTTTTACAATGTTGCTGTGCATTCTTCTTATTTACTTCTTGATATCTGTAGTTTCTTGCGGTGAAGAAGCTGAGCAATACCATCAACAGAACGCAGAGTGATGGTGATTTTCTCAATTTAGTCTCCAATGTGTTGAAGCTTAAACGCGGTCCTATATTGGAGCTTCTTGGTTACTGTAACGAGTTTGGTCAAAGGCTACTTGTGTATGAGTACTGTCCTAACGGATCAATTCAAGATGCACTACATTTGGATCGAAAGTTGCACAAGAAGCTCACTTGGAATGTGCGTATAAATGTTGCGTTAGGAGCTTCAAAGGCATTGCAGTAAGTAAAAAACGAACCTCAAAATGTTATGCCAATCGATATTTGGAACATGTAGGATCTTAAGAGTTTGGTTTCAGGTTTCTTCACGAGGTATGTCAACCGCCGGTTGTACACCAGAATTTCAAGTCTTCCAAGGTTCTCCTTGATGGAAAGCTCTCAGTACGTGTTGCAGACAGCGGTTTGGCTTATATGTTACCACCACGCCCAACGAGTCAGGTAATTTTTCAAGATGTTTTTTTGAAGATTTTGAATCCTGACATGGATGTGATGTAAGGGCAAATGATGTTTGCTTGTAAAATTGTAGATGGCGGGCTATGCCGCTCCTGAGGTTGAGTATGGGAGCTACACTTGTCAGAGCGATGTATATAGCCTCGGGGTTGTGATGTTAGAACTGCTCACCGGACGCAGACCATTTGACAGGTTTTTACACTCTAGAGAGACAACAAATTAATGGAACCCAAAAAAGATTCTAAATACAGAAGAGAACATGTTTCACTTATACTAACGGAATGCAAAACGCTGGTTCACTGGTTGTTTGCAGGACAAGGCCTAGGGGACATCAGACACTAGCTCAGTGGGCAATTCCTCGGCTTCATGATATCGATGCCTTGACAAGAATGGTTGATCCGTCGCTACACGGAGCATATCCAATGAAGTCCTTGTCACGTTTTGCAGATATCATATCACGTTCACTGCAGGTAAAGTTCACCAAACTAAATGAGATTATAATTTAACTAAACCCTTTTGACTTCTTTGCCTGATGCTTTTTTGTCTGTAGATGGAACCGGGATTTAGGCCGCCGATATCAGAAATTGTCCAAGATCTTCAACATATGATCTAAGATACATTCTTACCCTAGCATGATATGAAATGTTTTTTATCCAAGCTTTGTAAAACGTTTATTTTCTTTTGAATATAAATTAACATAAAATCCAAAAAAAAAAAAACATTCTTAGGCTACGACCAATATTTTATTATCAGATTCTTGTTCTTATGGCATCAACATCATCTTTAATCGCACAACCTATTTCTTTTGTAATATAAAAACACTTGTGTTTGGTGGCTGTATGGAAATGAGTTATGGGGGTCATCATGCATGTACATAGGGGTGTCAATTGGGCCTTAGGCCCGCAGGCATGGCCCGTTAGGTATCATAGCGGGTCGGGCATGGGCCCTTAATTTCATGCCCAAAAATTGGCGGGTCTCGCGGGCATAGCCCGTTTGGTTTGCGGGTCAAATGGATTTTGTCCGCTCACGCCCGCGGTCATGCGGGTGGTCCGCGAAATTGCCAACATCGCAAAGTTCGCCTTAGAGAGAGGAGGAAAGTCAAGGAGAACAGAGGAGATTCTTTTGCTTACTGAAGCAATTCTTTTGCTGCTGCTGAAGCAATTCTTTTGTTGGCCTTTGAGACACCGATTGGCAATCGATTTTGCTAGCCTTTGAGACACCGATTTTGCTGCTTACTGAAGCAATTCTTTTGCTGCTGCTGAAGCAATTCTTTTGCTAGCCTTTGAAACACCGACCGATTGCTGCTGCGAATCAAAGGTGATTTTTTTTTCTTTTACAAGTTTGGTAACTAGATTTGAGCTCTACTCAAATTTCTATCTAAATTTATTATCTATGGCTCGCTCTCATGAGTCACTTGCAGGGTATCTTCGATGTATAGATGTGGAAGCTTGCATCGTTTTGGCCACTGTTCTTGACATCATTGTGAGAGGTATCGTAACTATAATCGTTCATGTTCTTGAGTTGCTGTTGAGTTACAAGAGTGAATATGGAAAGTTGGAAACAATCAGATTTTGATTTTGTTTGTCTCCTATTTTGCAGCTATCGCCGAGTACAAGCATTCTTGTTGGTTTGAAAAGTTGACTGAGGAGAAGAGAAACGTGTATGTAGAGGTGTGTTCCTGCAGTTCGTCATTTCTGTATAATGTTGTGTTACTCTTGTCCACAATGTGTGCTGAACGTTTTTGGTTGCAGGTTATTAGAGGTGGTAGAAGAGTCAGGGCTTCTATCTATGATATTGTTGTCGGCGATGTTATACCCCTCAAGAATGGTTTTCAGGTAAGCATCACACTTTTAACAGAAATATTTCTTTGGCTTGTCTGTCTTGAACTTCAAAATTTCTATGATTTGTGGCTATCGTTTTGGCTATTGTTCTCTATTGGTTTAATACTTTCAGTTTACTATTTATTTGATTTAAATTTCAGTTTAAACATTTTCATTTGTTGTTTATGGTTCTACTTTGGTTTAATACTTTTAGTTTACTCTGCCTTTCCCTCCGTACGTACACTCACTATACACCATTCTCTCTCCCTAGTCTCCACTCACCAACCAAAACCTCTCTGCTCCGTATTGTTTTGACACCAGCGGTGATGTTCTTGAGAAGAAGAGATGCCCGCGGGCATGCCCGTTAGTCCGCAAAGGTATGCGGAGCGGGCATGGGCATTGATATTTCGCCCGCCGCCCGTGGCGGACATGCCCGCAGCGGATCACTGAAAATACGGGACCGTCACAGTCGGCCCGTTCGGGCGCGGGCATGCCCGTTTGACACCCCTACATGTACATTAGGATTTCCAACCCACTCACTGGGTAAGCATTATACATCATATCTGGTCGTCGTCTGTTTAGATAATGTTATTATTTTGAAATGATATCCTTAAAATCAAGCAAAAACATATTTAGACTCAAAATTAGGATACGTTACGGTTGAATAACAGTGGCTTGTACTTGGTGGTACGCAATAAAAGAAAAGGTAACCAATACAACTGCCACTCCAAAATGTACAAAATATTAAAATTGGAATCAAGCAGATCAACAGAAGCATGGAATGATGTCTTAGACTTTCTCTTCTTTCGTTTTTTTTTTGGGAGTAAGCTCTCAAAAACTGTGTTCAGTGCAGTGGAAGTCACGAATGAGGCTCTCAACAGTCTGATAATTAGGGTTGGGCATTCGGGTAACCCGTTCGGGTTCGGGTATTACCCNGATTCGGGTAAATGGGTTTAGAAAAATAGAATCCATTGGGTATTTTTAGATATATGGGTTCGGTTTGGTTTGGGTACTATCGGATTCGGGTCGGTTTGGGTTACAAATTTTAGAGCCCGATTAGTACCCAAACTACCGGGTACCCGAAAAAATATAATTAAATTTAAATAAATCTAGTTAAATTTTGACTTACATAACAAAATATTTTTGATATTTTGATTATTTTTGATATTTAGGTATAAAACTAAATCAAATATTCAAAATTATAATCATAATTTTGGGGTAATTGCATTATATTAATGATAAATATTATAAATATGTTTATATGTTCGGGTTTAATGGGTACCCAAACGGGTACCGGGTATTACCCGACCCTAACCCGAACCCACGGGTATTAGAAAATAGAATCCAATAGGGTTTTATAGGCAAACCCGTACCCAATCCGAACCCGGTTTTTCGGGTCGGGTTCCGGATTGGATATTCGGATACAGTTTTTATGCCCAGGCCTACTGATAATCAACGCAGTTAACTAAAAAACACAAATATAATGAAAGAAAAAATTAAAAATACCGACAGATATGAAAGATGATTTAAATCCCGTCTCTCTGTTCATCCATTTACCAGGCTTTATATAGCCAAAAGAGATACATAGCAGTTCCGCATAATCTGGGATACAAAAAAACAATATACACGAGTTGATCTAAGTAGTTGTAATAAGAATGTTCCTATATACTATCAAGATATACATACCTCTGTTTTGCTAATGTTAATAACTTGCTCCCTCTATATCATCAAAGCCCATGTTATTGGACCTTGTCACATATTTATTTGACATTCCGGTTGTTTTTAATTGAGAAACTTTGGTGAAAGCAGCACGACACGTTTAAAGAATAAAATGTTCAAACTGGTTAGAACTAAGAAGTAAATGTTACAGTTTATTAAAAACCAAGTAAAAAACATTCATCAACATTTAGTATTACAAATTTAGGAATCTAAGACAAACAAAAACAATAGCTCCATGTGTCTGGTGGGCTTGGCCCATTTTGGGATTTTATCTAATAAAAAAATTGCTTTATAACCCCATCAATTCGCTTCTCTCGCTCTCGCTCTTTCTCACTCTCACCAAACTTGGTCCGACCACGATGACCAGATTTTGCTGGAAAACTTTGCACTTTATATCCGGGTAAAGTGGGAAACTTTGCAACAGATCTTGGGGAATATACGGTCAAGAAGAATGTGTTGAGAGATTTAGAATTCTTTCTGTTTCTCGTAAAATCGGCATACATTCTTCTTCTTCCCAACCGTATCTTCCCCCAAGCATCTGTTTCAAGCTTCCCACTTTTTTCCCGATATAAAAGACTCTGTTTTGTTCTTGTGGAAAATAGTCTCGATCTTTTACGGTTTTAACTTCAAAGACTGTCTTCTGTTCTTGATTTTGTGGAAAAATCTCGATCTTGACTTTGTTTGTTTGAAGGTAATATTCACAGATTCATACACAGAGATTGCTATCTGTTTGCCATGAATTTGCCAAATGTTTGTTCTGTTCTGCAGATGTGTATACGGTTGAAAAACAAAGGCTTATACTTGATAGCAAATCATAAAACAAAATGTAACTAATTCAACTGCCACTCCCAAATAACAAAATCTTAAAACTGGAATCAAGCAGATCAACAGAAGCATGGAATAATGCCTTAGACTTTCTCTTGTTTCGGTTTCTTTGGGAGTAAGCTCTCAAAAACTGTGTTCAAGGCATTGGAAGTCACCATTGAGGCTCTCAACAGTCTGATAGCCTGTAATAATGTCATAAACAAAGGAGTTAACCAAAGCACGAATATAATTGTATAGAACATTTCTACATACTGACTGATACATACCTCTGCTTTGCTAATGTTAATTACTTCCTCCTCTATATCATCCAAGTCCATCTTCCTCTTCTTCAGTGTGTGGATGGTCGATGATAAGTCCATAGGTGTGATGGTAAGATCATCAGTGACCATAAACGTTGTGCCTCTCTTCAAAAACCCACTATACACTCGACATTCAAAAGCTTTCTCACATCTTGGATCCATCGATTTAAAAGTGTATGCACAGTTTTTTATAGATACTGATAAATCCCTATCGCGTTCCGCATAACAAACATCAAGCAGAGGTTGCTGGCAACTATAATGCCACGGAAGCATACATTTGTTGTTCAATAAATTACTCCTTTCAATAGAGCTCAAGCTCTTGAAGCTTTCACACAAGTTATTGATGCATCCTACCTAGCACAAGATGGCTTCCAGCTAATTTCCATGCAGAATTCAGAGGAAGAACCAGGAAAGTAAAAAGAAGATCAACAAAGTCTTTTTCACTTTCAATATAGAGAACCTTCTTGTCCAGTTTACTGGTGAACACACTGACAGACATTACTTTGTTTGACTGAACTGCGCCTCCAGATTTTTCTGACACAGCTAGACTTTGCATGTTAAGCACCTTTGAAATGACACATGATCTCTGTTTCTTTAAGAACACGTCGGTCAAGGGAGTATCCGAAGAGAATAATCTCTGCAGTAGAGCTAGTACCTGAATGTTTCATAAATAAGAGAGAAATTAAGTTTCAGGTAATGGCATGTCAAGGAAAAAATTCAATTATAAGATGGTACATTTTGGTGATCAACTTCTACATGCAGCTGATCAACATCAGAATAGCCTGACACTTTGAGTGTCTTCAGGGTATGAATTATAGAAGTAAATCCCACTTTCAGATTGTCAGTAATGGTGAATAAGGGCTTGTGGCTGACAAATATTTCCTCATATGCTACACCGTATAATGGTTTAAACTCCTTCGTCATCACTTCTCCACAATCATAACATTTTGAGGAACAAAAGTTACTATACCACCGATGTTCTTTCGGGCACATATAGTACTTGAGAACTTCAATATCAGCTATGTTAAGCTTAAGTCCTTTACGTAGATTCTCCATCGCGCTTCTCGGATACAAAAGCATATCCTTGCAAGCTTCCGTCATGAAATTAGCGGTGCCCATATCAAGAACCCTTTTGTAGAGATTGTTGAAACAGCCTATCATAGTGGCCTCAGATATTTGATTCTTCTGATATTTCTCAATCAATCTCACAACATTACCCATAGGTACTGTCAGAAAACTGAAGAGAACATCGACAAATTCCTTACCAGACTCAGCCAGGACCACCTTGTTCTTCTTTTTGTCCACAAGAAGCTTCAGACTAAACACTGGCTTCTCTGAATTTTCAGCTCCAGCCATTGAAGATCCGCAAAGGAAAAAAGCGAGAGAACAAAAAAATAAAGTTCAGTGTTTCAAGTTTTGAATCTTCTGATGCAAGAATTTTCCTTTATTTCTTTGAATTATGCAGAGTTGCAGACACAGAACCAGAAGTTATATAATACTTTGAACTCTTCCCCTGACTCTGCATCGCTTGATATTACCTGTAAACCAAGTAAATTACATTCAATTGGTTAATTGCACATACGTTATGGGACTTGTATCAACGGATGATTTGAGTTCCCAAGGTTACAGTCTTTCAAAAAGTTTTTTGGCTTTTGCTAGTGACAATGAATAAAGAGTAGAAAGTGATTTAAGACATCAAAACCTTTTGACATTCCAAAATATAGCTGTTTGAAACACTCGCTAATCTTAGATAAGTAATTAGGGTAGATTCGTTTTATTACCCTTTAATCTTAGATAAGTAATATTACTACTTCACAGATTAAAAGTCACAATCTTCCAAAAAGGTTGTAATAATCAATCTCCCCATTCCTTATACTCAAAAGTTTAGCAACACTGTCAAAAATCAACATTATTATGCCTTTGGGAATTGTTATACAGAATTTTTAACAAAATCATTTATCTTCTTCTTTCAAATCCAGAAAAAAAAACAGAGAAAATTTAGCAATTACTGTATTACTGATCATATAAGCCATAATTATTCTTGAACTGATATGAAATGAATTCCCGGAAATGCATATGGAAACTGAAAACTAGATTTGACTAACGCAGCAAAACCCCAAAAGCTTCTAACTCGTCAAGAAGTGAGAGAGTGAGAAACCAATGGTTACAAGAACCTAAGGCATGTCTTCAAGATCAACGTGCCCGGCAAATTCGACGCGCGGCNATGTATGTTGCCCCTCTCTTCACAAAGCCACTACTAACCGGTACCGTGGGTTCAACAACAAAGTCAGTTTTTGGTTCCATTTCACTCAATAGACTAATACCCTGCATTAGTGTAAGCTTCAATATTAATTCATTTGAGCACAACATATATCAGGAAACATAGGTAACCACGGTTGCTATTTAGAATAGTAATATATATAACATACCTGTGAATTGGTAATGTCGAATTCAGAGTCNGAGAGCGGTGGTCAAGGGAGTGGATGTCACCAATGAAGCTTTTAGCAAACTAATAGCCTGCATTACAGTATGAATCAACAGAATTAACTGAAAAAACAGAAGAGAAAGTTGTGAAAATTCATAAGTTTTGTTGAACAATCGAGATGCATACCTCTGCTTTCCTGATGTTAATTACGTGTTCCTCCATATCATCCAAGTTTGTGTCCAACTCCTTCAGTAAGGAAATAGCTGACCATGAGTTTGCAGCTGTGATGGTAAGATCATCTGAGATCATGTATGTTGCCCCTCTCTTCACAAAGCCACTACTAACCGGTACCGTGGGTTCAACAACAAAGTCAGTTTTTGGTTCCATTTCACTCAATAGACTAATACCCTGCATTAGTGTAAGCTTCAATATTAATTCATTTGAGCACAACATATATCAGGAAACATAGGTAACCACGGTTGCTATTTAGAATAGTAATATATATAACATACCTGTGAATTGGTAATGTCGAATTCAGAGTCCTTGAAATCATCCAAGTCCACGCCCAACTTCTTCATTATGCAATTAGTAAGATCCTCTGAGATAATGTGTGTTTCCCCTCTTTTAACAATCCGAGGTATCGATTGAGAATTAGCATCATTGTTTTGATAACATACACCTAGCAACGATTTCTCCAATCTATATTGCCAAGGAAGCATTGCATTTCCTCTGCTAGAGCTCAAACTCTTCATACTTTTACAAAAGTTGCCAATGCATCCTAGTTCGATATTATTGCCTCCAGTTATTTCCCATACAGACTCCAAAGGGATAGCCAGGAAACTGAAAAGTAGATCCACAAAGTCTTGTCCGCTTTCAGCATAAAGAACCTTCATGTCCTGCTTCATAACAAATACACTGAGTGACACAACTTCATCTGCCTTTTCTTCATCTCCATCTTGCACAAATGTAGTTGGCAATGGCATGTCATGCGGCCTTGTCATACCACAAGAGCTATTTTTCTTCAAGAAAACATCAGTCAAAGGAGTTTCTGAAGAGAACAAGCAACTGAGCAGAGATAGAACCTGGATTCAAATATTTAAATTTCATAAATCTTATAGCAAATTAACCAGGACCAAAGTAATGGCATGCATATATATAATAGAGCGATTCCCAAAAATAAAAATAAATGTAGTTACCTGTTTGTGGTGAACATCTGCGTACTGTAGCTTCAACTTATCAAAACTAGTATAACCGAGTCTCAAAAGTGTCCTCCTGGCGAGAATAATAGACGCAAATTCCACTTCCATGTTTTCTGTAATGTGGAAAGATGTCTTCTCGCTGGCAAATATTTCATCACAACCACTTTCATGACGTTCTTTAATGTACTGGGTACCATCATCATCATCATCATCATCATCATCATCATCAACATCATATATGTTAAGCTTAAGCCGTCTGCATTGCTTCTCTTTCACATACCTCGGATATAAAAGCATATCCTTACAAGCTTCACTCTTGAAATCATGGATGCCTAGATTAGATACACTGCTGAAGAGATTGTTAAAACAGCCTATATCATGAGGCTTCTCATTCAGCTTATGCCCCTCCATCAATCGCACGATAGCACCCATTGGCAGCGCCAGAAAACGAAAGAGCACATCAACAAAACCCTTACCTGCCTCAGCCAACACAACCTTGTTCTTCTCCGTGTCGACTAGAAGTTTCAGCCTTAATCTTGGACCCTCTGAGGAGTAGGTATAGTCAAAACGAGCCATTGATAATGTCACCCCAAAAACGTTCCGAGATCTGTAGATACAGAGAAAGAGAATTAGAAGTAAGCACACAAATAAGAGTAAACCACGTCAAGCTCTGTTGTAATCGTGTCTATAACTAGTTCCTTTATTGTTGGGATTGCGATCCCACTATACTACACGTGCATCTCTCTCTATGTATATATATCTCGATCTGTAATCTTCTTTTCTCTATCAGCAATGAAATATACCTTTACTAGAGTTATGCTTCATTCACACGACATGATGTGAGAGAATTGCAATGGGAAGAATTTTTTTAACGCACGCTTATATTTATAAAGGGATGAGTAATTAACCTAGTTTCCTAAACTAGAGGTTCTCGATGAAAGAATCGATCGTAATGATGGAAAGTATCGAATAGTTATGGAAAATGTATAATTTTACTTATGGAAAGATACATTCGACAAGTAATGAGAGATCTAGAGAATTAAATGTTTTATTTAGTTCCTCTCATGCCGTCAAGAGATAAGTATTTTTGGAGAGAGAGAAAGAGAGAGCAATTCTGATGGAGGAGGCAGAGAAGCGAGTGGTGATTGCATCCTCAACACGACGAAAGAGAAAGAGAAGAACAATTAAAAGAAGAAGAAGAAGAAGAAACGAGAAGCCAGTGACTGCTCCATCATCTTTGCCAATCGACGTTGTTGAGGAAATCTTCTTGCGGTTTCCGGTGAAAGCACTATTCCGACTTAAGTCTCTCTCGAAACAATGGAGATCGACCATCGGGTCTCGCTCTTTTGCAGAGAGACACTTGGAGATAGCCGAACGATCACGCGTGGATCATCCTAG
>NC_025687.1:4939191-4943744 GCF_000633955.1 Camelina sativa
GAAGATCCTGCTCTCACATCGCTATTCTCGCGGTCTGGTCAAATATGATCCCCTAACAAAGTCTCTAGCTTCATTTTTCCAACATCCTTGGTCTAAGAGAAAAGTTCCTTGTATTCAAAGTTTGATTTCGCATATCTAAAACAAACCTACCACCTTGGATATTTACACCTTACATCACACATAATTTGATTTTTTACTCCCACATTGACCCATATTTTGATTTTTACCCAAGATTGCTATCACATCACAGCATAGTCTACAACGCCAACGAGATGTTAACTTTGATTTACGCTTAGGAGTTAGGATNAGCAATTCTGATGGAGGAGGCAGAGAAGCGAGTGGTGA
Source organism: Camelina sativa (assembly GCF_000633955.1). NCBI lineage: Eukaryota > Viridiplantae > Streptophyta > Magnoliopsida > Brassicales > Brassicaceae > Camelina > Camelina sativa. Next base: position 4,939,537 of record NC_025687.1, read on the forward strand.
TTGCATCCTCAACACGACGAAAGAGAAAGAGAAGAACAATTAAAAGAAGAAGAAGAAGAAGAAACGAGAAGCCAGTGACTGCTCCATCATCTTTGCCAATCGACGTTGTTGAGGAAATCTTCTTGCGGTTTCCGGTGAAAGCACTATTCCGACTTAAGTCTCTCTCGAAACAATGGAGATCGACCATCGGGTCTCGCTCTTTTGCAGAGAGACACTTGGAGATAGCCGAACGATCACGCGTGGATCATCCTAGAGTTATGGTGATCGCTGACGAAGATCACCTAAAACTAAAAGTAATACCTCGTCCAGACAAAGACCTTGGTTTTAGGTTATTCTGCTTGGATATTCGTACTGATTCATTCCGGTTTCTGCCTAAGATTAACCCGGCTATTGCTGATTCAGATCCGAGGTATATTGACATGTGCACTTTGGATAATGATTTGTGCATGTCAAAAAGAGAATTGAATACGTTGGTCCAAGATATTTGGAGGATGAAATCATCAGAAGAGTCATGGGAGAAGATTTATATAATAGATTTGCTTTCTTGTTCTTCTTCGCGGACTCAGTTTCGTGGTGAATATGACTGGAGTAGCAAGGATTTGGATGATCAATCTACACCGGTGGCAGTATGCAAGGACAAGAAGATCCTGCTCTCACATCGCTATTCTCGCGGTCTGGTCAAATATGATCCCCTAACAAAGTCTCTAGCTTCATTTTTCCAACATCCTTGGTCTAAGAGAAAAGTTCCTTGTATTCAAAGTTTGATTTCGCATATCTAAAACAAACCTACCACCTTGGATATTTACACCTTACATCACACATAATTTGATTTTTTACTCCCACATTGACCCATATTTTGATTTTTACCCAAGATTGCTATCACATCACAGCATAGTCTACAACGCCAACGAGATGTTAACTTTGATTTACGCTTAGGAGTTAGGATCACATTTACTCGGAGAGAGAAGTTGGTTAGTTTCGATTCTCGTTTATGGCTATTGGCTAATAATGAGTTCAAATTTTATTCAAGGTGAAAACTAAAAATGACGTGCAAATGCATGTAATGTAAGTATGTAACTAGGGATAGCTATTCAAAGCAAGGAGTTTTATTTTCTTTATGCCCATACCTCGGTTATCGTCGTATCAGCGCTGGCTATAGCCCAAGTGTATATTATGCCTAAAACACACACAAAAAAAGAAGATATTTTGGCCCACTAACAAAACACTAAGAATTTTGTTTACAACATATTGTAATTTTGTAACATAATACCACCACGAATTTTAAAAAATTGATGCCTCATAAATTGTTAATTATCTTTTGATGTCTAAAGCTTTTGCATCAAAGTTTTAGCTCCGGATTGGGCTTGCGTCGTATTTTTCATTTTGTGCGTGTTCGTTTCTCCGAGACTCCGATCATAGTCTATTAATAATGGCGGGAATATATTTGACTAATATAGTTTTTTTTTTTTTTTGATATTCAATTATTGAAGACCCCCATATTTTCCTTATGCTTCTTTTTTTTTTTTCCAAACATTCTGCTTCTTTTATGTTAATACTTTTGTTGGAAATGCTACATTTCAACCCTTGAGCTTCATTCATCTTTCAAAATTCAACCAATAAAACAGTACAGTTGGAGATTTGGAATATCAAATAAAACAGTAAACATGATAGAAAATATTTAAGACTAATATTATCATCATCACGTTCTATATATACAAAAAACTTAATAGAATTCTAGTTCTTTCTTTTAAAGTAAATGTAAACTTTTAACGAAAATGAATGTGATTTTTTAAAAAAACCTGAGATATATTAAATATAAAGTTTTGAAATAGAGTTTGAATCCGCTAATGTAACACTTTCCGAAATAGAGCTTTCTTACTCGATAATAAGTTGCACTTTTAAAATCCTTAAAGTTTGCATCCATGGGATAATTTCCAAATAACATTCAGAAATCAAAAGTTTGGTTTGAATTAATTTTCAGTTTTTATGCCAATCATAAGTACCAAACATTTCTTAAAGAAAGAAGTGTAAATCATCTTTTCTTGTTTTTTTATGCCACCAAATAAAGTTGTTGATTGAGATTGACCATAGTTGTACAAGAACGCTTAAAACACCAAAACATGGGAAGCACTTCTAGATCATGTTGTGATAACGTCCGAAAAAGAAACAAATAATAACAACGAACCTGATAATTTTTAACTAACCAATTCACTTTAATACAATATAAGCAAATGCTACAGATCATACCAACCAGGAGCTCGACTTTGATCTCCACCAATATTACTTTAGCTAGGAACCACGATTCATTTTACCTTGATTTTTTATTATTATTTTTATTAGCGTTTGCTTGTTTCCATTTAAGATTTGCATTTATAATTTGAAAACATTACTTTGGTTATATTAACATAATCGACAAGAAACTTAACGTTTAAACCCAAACACATGCCGTACGTAGAACAAAACCAGTAACACACAAACCATTCAAAACATTCTAGCAACTTTCATAACAATGATTAATTCAACATATTCCGAGTTTGTGATCAATTAACTAGCCACAACCAAACTTGGTTAACTAATTGAAACGTTCAGTGTATATGTCTGCCTGAAAAAAAAAAAAAATTAAGTACTATATATACAAATCATACTGGTAGAGCACTGGTAGTTTTTTTTTCATTTACTATGATCTAGTTGTAGATTGCATCCGTGTATTGATTGTTTCAATGTAAGAGCTGGTATGACATTCAAATCTTAACTAAAATCGTTGTAGTTGGGTTATATGAAAATGGAATTAGTTGACGAGTATTATATTCATTGCAATCTAATTGTGATTGACTGAAATTCTCATACGGTATGTCTTTGAAGTTGTCGACGATTTGTGTAATTAACGACGCAAATAAATAAGATTAGTATGACGAACGAAGGGTACTTTCGTCAATCCATACTCTGAAATTTTCAACGATTTGTATAATTAATGACGTAAATAATAAATAAGATGAAAATAAAACACAACAACCAAAAATGTTTTTCTTAAACAAAAATTGAAATTTTGGAGTTAGGTTTTAGTCGAAGCAGTGGTTTCGTTCTTTAGTTCTTCTCTTGTAAGGATGTCATCGGTTTTATGTTTGTAGGTGGCTGAAACTGGATCGACGAAGGTCCGCATGTAAGAACAGTTGATCTTGCGTGGCTTATCTCCAGTCGATTTCAAGGTTTTTCTTTGTCCCTAGGGTTTCTTGCTCTCATAGTTTGGTTGTTGAGGTGTTTGGGTAGTTATATTCGTGTCTTTGGTCGCGTTGGTATCTTGCTTGCGTCTCTGCTGGTCTGCTTTTGGTTTGGCTTCGATTGAGGTCTTTCCGGCTTTATTGGTGCTTCCGGCGTTAAATGTTCTATAGAGAAGTTTTGCGGGAGTCTCTCGTGCCTTTGTTCAATTATAGTGTTTAAGTTTCATTCTCTCCAAAATTTTTGCTCATCTTTAGATGTTTGCTTATGAGTTTGTTTTAATCAGAGTCCCTGTTTTTGGGACTTTGCTTCCCTCGTTTGGGCTAATGATTCTGGGTACATTTGGTAGTCCGCGGAATATTGTAATTTCAACTTATATCCTTACTCTTTATCAATAAAATCCAGATGACAAAAAAGAAAAAAAAAAACAAAAACAAAAACAAAAACTGAAAATTGAAAATGACAGAATCTGTAAAAGGTTCAAAGAAAAGTTCTTCCCTTTACCTTTTTTTTTAATCTCCTCGTCTTGCTAGCTTTGCTCTCGTGCCACTCTTTCAAAAAAGTCTCTTCTTTCTCGTTTGCTTCCTCTTTTAATTTGTAATCTCAGAAGAAGCAATCTCTCCTTGACTCAAGTTTCTATTTTTTTTTTTCAATCTCCGAGAAACCTTCAACTCTGTCTTGTCGTCTAGTCACATTTGAATTTTTTCCGAGGAGATTTTAGTCTCAGCTTCTTCTTCTTCTTCTTCCTATGCAATCGTCGTATGAATCTACTGAAATCGAGTAGAACATGGCGAATCGTGGTTATAACTTGCGTATCCTTTTATAGTCTTCTTTAGTGACATATACATTATTGGAAACTTAAACCTGAATACAAAAAGAAACAAACTTTAGAAAGGGAACTTGGGGAAGTTATACCACTGTAGCATTAGGGTTTATCTGCATTTGGTTTGGTGGTGGGGTTTTTATGTTCCTTCTTTTTTTTTTTTTTTTTT
>NC_025687.1:4943818-4959429 GCF_000633955.1 Camelina sativa
TTTTTTTTTTTTTTTTTGGTGGTAATTTGTTATTTAACAAGTTTGAATTTTTTCATGAAATTTCTTATGGGTTATAATCTCTACCTCTGTCATCTCAAAAACAAACGGAGATCAGATGATAGAAGACAAAAAAAAGACATTGCTTTTGGATTTTCTCTGTTTGTCTTTGATATTGATTTGTCTGTAATATAGCTATATCGGTTTGTTCTTGACTTTGATTATCGAAATTAGAGGAGTTTGTGGCACATTCTGGAAATGTGAATTGCCTAAGTATCGGAAAGAAGACATCACGTCTCCTTCTAACCGGTGGAGATGATTATAAGGTCAACCTTTGGTCTATCGGCAAGACCACTTCGCTAATGGTATGTAATTTCTCATTTCTCTCTTTTTGTAATTTCTTCATCTTCGTTGGTCTTCATCTGCATTTCAAAAGGTTTTGACTTTGTTCTTTTATAGCCATTACTTTTCTACATTTTGTCTAGGTAGAAGAAGAATGATGATATTTTCTTTCCCGTGTTGTTGGCAGAGTCTTTGTGGGCATACAAGCGCAGTTGACTCAGTAGCTTTCAACTCGAAAGAAGTTTTGGTGCTAGCTGGAGCTTCTTCAGGTGTGATAAAGCTGTGGGATCTACAAGAAGCAAAGAGTAAAGCTGATTGATTTCTCTTCTCATTTAATATCCCAGAGATTATATTAGAGGCACTGGTGATATTGTCTGGGGGAATTTTGAAGTACTGTGATTGATGGGTTTGTTTCAGATTATGAGGTCTAATATATTCATTCGTGCTCTTGAAGTGTAGTGGTTCGAGCTTTTACTGGACATAGAGCCAACTGTTCTGCTGTTGAGTTTCATCCATTTGGTGAATTTCTTGCATCCGGATCCAGTGACACAAATCTAAGAGTTTGGGATACCAGAAAGAAGGGGTGCATCCAAACATACAAGGGTCATAATCGTGGCATTACCACTATCAAGTTTAGTCCTGATGGTCGTTGGGTAGTTTCTGGAGGACTTGACAATGTTGTAAAGGTGAGAGTAGCAATATCAACAAGTGGAGCTTGTGTCATTGTTTTGTTCCCTAATGATTGTTCTTAACATTTTCCTTTTTATTGTTGTACTCATTAGGTATGGGATTTGACTGCTGGAAAGCTCTTGCATGAGTTTAAGTTTCATGAAGGACCTATCTGTTCCCTAGACTTCCATCCGCTTGAGTTTCTCCTAGCCACAGGTATGAGTTTTTGATTTTTCTTTTTAGGCGTTTTGGGGCTAAAGTGGTGGCAGCATGATAGTTTCCTATTTTACATCCACAAGGCTTGTTTTGAGGTTTTCTGACTTCATATACTGCCCTTTCGCATTCAGGTTCTGCTGACAGGACTGTGAAATTCTGGGATTTGGAAACGTTTGAACTGATTGGATCTACTAGACCAGAGGTACCTGACCTTGTCTTTTGTTATTAATCTGTCTGTCTTGATTTAGCATTTGGTTCACTATTGTCAACCTTCTTCCTGCCACGTGGTGTCCATTTTTTCACAGGCTACTGGAGTTCGTGCAATCACTTTTCATCCAGATGGGCAAACTCTTTTCTGTGGATTGGATGATGCCTTAAAGGTTTTGACTGTCTTTGTGAATTGTGATCAACTATACAACTTAGGTTATGTCCAGAGGCAAATATTGATACCATAAGTTCATGCTCATAATGCAGGTTTATTCATGGGAACCAGTGATTTGCCGGGATGGTGCTGATATGGGATGGTCAACACTTGGTGACTTATGCATCAATGGAGGAAAGTTCATTGGTTGTTCATATTACCGAAATTCTATTGGGATTTGGGTCTCAGATATATCGGTATGTAACCTAATGTGATTGTCCATACCTATGTGAAAAATGAAACTTGAACGTTTTAAACAAGACTGCGTTAATTTCCTTTTTCCTTTTGTTTTATGCAGCAACTTGAGCCATATGAAGCTGGATCTGAGGATAAGAAAGGAAGCATGGTGAAAAGATTCAGTCTCTTGGATGATCAGTCGTCAGAGAGAATGGGAAGTGGTCCAAGGTGCAGTTCATCCCCAGATTATGAGACAAGAGAGATAAAGAACATATATGTTGACTGTGAGTGAATGTTAATTTTGCTTTTACGCTCTTGTTCTTTCAAGTTTGGTATGACGGATCTATGCTAGACCTCCATCTGTCAGTATAAATTACATCTGATGTGAGAGGGTTATATAGTTTGCTATCTTGGCACCTGAATGAATGCTTGAAAAAGTTATTTGACTTAGTCAGAAGTGTTCTTAATGTAGACATTTGCAACTGTAGTAGGAACTCTTGTGATCAGCAACAAAGAAAGGTATCTAGACTTTAAGCTTGTTGTCACAAATATAATGCCATGGAATTCTTTGTTTATACCTTACTGCATGAAACAAAGTAGTCTTTACTCTTTAGACTATACTTGGTGAAAATGGCATGTGACTTTTTGGCTTTGGCTATGATGTTCGTTTATGGACCAGATCATAATTTTTCTATGTCATTCACTTATGTGTGCTCATTCCTTATGTTTTGTCTGATTTGAACTCTCTTTGTTTAAAGCCACAGGTGGAAATTTGAATGTTGCGCAAAATACAGGATCTCTGAAAGTGACATTGCCTTTGGAATCAGGAAAAGTAGCTACTATGGCGAGTGAGAAGCAGGATGCAACATATTTTGGACAAACAGGAGATAAGTATTCTAGTATGCGTAGTGTTGTATCTCGGGATAGTGATTGTGGAGAGGAATCTTCTTGTCCAGAAAGGGAATCTATCACTTTCTCAAGAACTAAATCGGGTATGTTGCTAGGACCAGCTCATGTAAGAAAGGCGCTAGCAAAGTTTGAAAATTCAAAGGAGTCCGTGGTTGTTCAATCCAGAACTCGAAAGAACAGCGGATTGGATGTTCAAGAGGAGCCACACACTCAAAGTGTGTTCCTTTCAGAACAGAGTGGTAGTAAACCATTTGATGCGGAAGAGTCTACCATCAAGGGTATTACAGACAAGTTTGAAAAAGTTTTATCATCGGAATCACCAACTGATGAAACGAATCGTAGATTCCCTATTCTCAGACTTAATTTTAATTAAACTTTAGCTGTCACATATTTAATTTATCTTAGAAAATCTCTGCAACCTTGCCTCAGGTATGCTTCTTAAACCACCTCGTGTACAAAGGTCATCGAATAGCGAGTATCATGAGTCAAGACGAGCAATATCTGTTGATTCTGGGACTTCTGATAACAACAAAAGTGGGTTGGAGCACTCTAGAGACCGTGACTTGCCTACAGGTAAAAACTTATGTAAAGAGGATTCAAAATCGAAATGACTAATTGAGCATTTTCTGCTAAGAAAGTGTGATTGGCTTCGTGTTTTGCACTCTGTCAAATAGAATAGAATTGAATTTACTTCAAATTGTTCATCATCTGTAGTCTGTTATGGTTCACTTACTTGGTTTTGCGGAAACAATCAATTACTAATTGGTTGGCATAAAAATTTCTTTCATGTAGACACTGAACACCCTGGAGGCAGCAGAGAATTAAATCCCATGAAGATTGTTGGAGGAGGTTAGGAGTTCAGAACTATTTATGTTTTTGTTTTTCTTTGGTAACCATTTAAGTTGGCTGGTTATAGTTTCCCTTTAAATTTTTATGTTTGCAGTCAAAGTTGTCTCAGGGAGGACACGCTCGTTGGTTGAGAAGTTTGAGAGAGGAGAAAAAAGTACTCATACCGAAGCAGCCAGTACCACCATAGCTCAAAACACTAATGCGGTGCAGGAAGATCCGCATACAACATCAAGACAGACAGGACAAACTGCTGTAATATCAACACGACGAGCTAGGAGTACTCCAGCCAGAGTAATGCCTATTGTTCTCAATCGGGATAGTAACATGACATCTAATGAGCCTCCTTTAACACAACCAGCTAGGACATCTTCCGTTCCAGTGATATTCAGTCAAGCTACTAGTGTCACATATGATGAGCCTTCTGTAACATTAACACAACAATCTAGAACTTCTCCATCCCGGAGATTGCCTGTGACAATCAATCAGGCGACAAATAACGCATCTAATGAGGCTTCTGTAACATCAAGGCGACCACGCAGGACTTCTTCAGCACGAGTAAAGCATACGTCACTCAGTCAGGCAATGGACATGACATCTAATGAGTTTCCTGTAACATCATCACGTCCATCTAGGATTTCTCCAGCCCGTGTAATGCCCACAAAACTAAATCAGTCTGATTATGTGACATCTGATACATCCCATATAGCATCCAGGCACCGAGTTAGTCCAACTCAAATGCTGGCTACACCAACTGTGATTGATCAGGTGGCCGATATGGCGCTGGATGAGACACATGTAGCACAAATACAACCAGCTTGCGAGAACTTACCGCAGGTACGTTGTAATGATTAGCCGTAGCAACTAGGGTGACAGTTTTTTTTCCTTGAAAGAGTATTGTATGACAGACGTAATCAATTTTTTTGGTTTGTGCAGAAGGAAGAGCCTCAAATATCTGAAAGTGAAAAAGATAGTGAAATCACTGATACTCTAATGCAAACTCATGATGAGTTCTTAAGCACTCTTCAATCGAGGTTGGCGAAGTTACAAGTAAGCATTCTTGTTTCTTTTCTGTTATTTTTCCTGACCATTATTTGTTGTAGTATTAATTTGCAAGTGGTTGACTTCTCAACATGTAGATTGTAAGACATTTTTGGGATCGTAACGATGTTAAAGGTGCCATCGGTGCATTGAGAAAGCTGACAGATCAGTCTGTGAGTATCTCAGATTCTCAGTAGATTACTTTTTCTTTGATGTTTGGATGTTTAGATAAGCTAACTCATAGATACCGGGACAGGTTCAAGCAGATGTGATCAGTATTCTAACCGACAAAATAGAAATTCTCACATTGGATATGTTTTCTCAATTGGTTCCTGTCCTCACAAGCTTATTGGGTAGCAGGACAGAGAGGTAAACATATTTTATGGTAATTCCACCTTAGAACATATTTTTCTGCGGTTGAGCTGTAACGCAGTAAGACCGATTTGCTGATAAATATTGTCAGTTCAAATGGTAAAATCATTAGTCCTCCGGTTTTATGACAGAGGAAAGAAGAAACAGATTCTTATCGACTCATGCATTTTATCTGTTGTATTGTTAAATCTGAGATAGTTGCATGATTGTGCAGGCCGGTAAATGTCTCCTTGGATATGCTCTTGAAACTTGTAGCAGTGTTCGGTACAGTTATACGCTCAACTGTCTCAGCTCCACGAATTGTCGGCGTTGATCTTCATGCAGATGAAAGGTACTCGAGTTCACGCCTCTCTCTGGAACTACAAGTAGTTTGCTAAGTTATTTCTCATTTACCAAGAAAAGGAAATAAACCACAATATTGCAGGCTACAAATCTGCCAATTATGTTCTGCGGGATTGCACAAGATTCAAAGGATTCTTCCAGTTCTCGCAAGGTAAACATCCTAAGCATCCTGCTTTCATCAACTTCTTAATGAATAGTTTTGGCGGATTCGTTTGCTTATTTCCCTTGTGTCGGCTCTCTTTCCTTCGGTCTGAATACAGAAGAGGCGGTCTAATAACTAGAAAGGCTCAAGAACTAAACCTAGTTCTTCAAGAGCCATAGCCACAGGCAAAACCATCAATAATCATATAACTGCTCGGCAAGTGGTTGTAATGTACATTGACAAGAAGCGTCTTGTGTCCAATCTCACCGAGGTTTTTATATATACGGATTCATATATCATAGAGAGAGGCAGAGTCTTCTGCTGCTGCCTGCAGCCTGCAGGAAGGAGCTATATAGTCCCAGAAGAAATACTTGGAAGCTAATGGTTGTTGTAAATCATTTTTTGGCCTAAGTAGCTTCAATTCTTGATTTGTTGTTATTCCGTGGAACTGCAACTCATATTGATGTAATTCTAAGTTTAGTTTCCTAACTGATGATGTGCTAATGCCTGCCTTAGCAATGGGTTTGTGTAGTCTTCTTATTTGTCTAATATATATTCTACAACTTAACTGGTAATTCATATTCTATAAACTTTTGACACACAAAACAACAATTTGCAATATGCAATTGTATATATCAATCAGCATTTACGTAATTGACAGCCAAAATGGTAGCTCTAACCGAACCAATCGCTATGTGTTGTGTAGTGTCATTTTCCATTATACTTTTGTCCTTTGGTAACAACTAACAACTAACAAAAGAGGGGACACCTTGCATTAATATTTCAGTAATTGCTTAACAGTGGGGTAAATTAACAAGTTTATGCCGTTGTACATTCTTTTAATCAATTGAAAGCGTTACAACTCTTCCATTTTGGGTTATTCGAAAACATTAGTCTTACCTTTTCACCACTTTGGGGTTTTCTTTAATCACTAACGTCTTACATGAGTTTTATTTATGATAAAAGTCACCTGTTAACCATATAAATATCTTTGACAAACTTGCAAACTTTGTAATTCTTTTCCTTACTAACTAAAAATTATAAACTCCTCACACGTTTGAGAAGGATTTAGTCTTAACATTTTAACCCTTTCGTTGTTTTGGGAATTTTTTTCAAACTTTTTTCTTATTTGTTTTAATATTTGATGCTACCTGAGTACCTTCTTCTATGTTACAATCATATGTTAAACGTACAAACAAACAAATATATAAAGTATATAAATCATAATCCAAGCGTTGATTGCTCAACTATGGAGCGATGTTTATCCAAACGTTACATTATTTAAAATTCAATAATCATACTATAATCAAACCGAAGAATATCCAAATCGAACCGAAAATTGTTTGAAATTTAGAAAATATTTCGGTAAAAGAATGAATCTAAACAGTATCTAGACGAAACGAAAACAATCTACAAAAAAAAAAAAAAAAAAAAAAAAAAAAAAAAAAAAAAAAAAAAAAAAAAAAAAAAAAAAAAAAAAAAAAAAAAAAAAAAAAAAAAAAAAAAAAAAAAAAAAAAAAAAAAAAAAAAAAAAAAAAAAAAAAAAAAAAAAAAAAAAAAAAAAAAAAAAAAAAAAAAAAAAAAAAAAAAAAAAAAAAAAAAAAAAAAAAAAAAAAAAAAAAAAAAAAAAAAAAAAAAAAAAAAAAAAAAAAAAAAAAAAAAAAAAAAAAAAAAAAAAAAAAAAAAAAAAAAAAAAAAAAAAAAAAAAAAAAAAAAAAAAAAGTGAAAACGTAAAGAAGAATTAGGAATGAGCATCTGTATAAGCAAGCAAGTCGCATAGGTTGCAGAAACCAAGAAGAAGAAAACTTATTGGGTTTTGGAGTTGCGTAAGGAGTAAAACTACAGACACTCTTGTCTCATTGAAGTAATTGTAACATTATGGAAGAACGCAAAACATGTAAAATTGTTTTTTTTAATATTTTTTTATTTTTTTGACAACTAATATTTATTAGTTAGTTTTATTTTCTACTATATCAAAATTTTCACAACTGTAAATCAGATCTCTATCTATAACTGTCTAGTTTTTAATACATAGAAAACAAAAATCCTTTATTTAAATTTTGTTTCAAAAGGTAAAACATCATTTATTATCTGTATAAACACATATTCCATAATTATAAAATATAAATATCAGATATTATTATGATAAGAAGATAATAAGAGAGAGTATACAAAAAGTCTATCAGTATTAGGTGGAGAAGAATCCAAAAAATTTCAAAAGTAAGTAAGATTATCTTATCTTATTTGTTGTCAACCTTCTAAAAAGTATTTGACATATAGGAGAGAGTAGGAGGACACGAGTCGAGCTGCTAACTTTAATACAGTATAAAAGATATTTTTTTTTGCTTTTATATTTATATTTATTTCTTTATCTAGTTATTATTATTTGACTCTTATTAGTTACTATTATTATGCTGTTAACCCGATTCATTAAGCAAAAAAATATCTGTTATATTAGGTTTTAGTTTTGTTTCGTATCAATATAGATCGAAAGATAACAGAAACTAATAATCGTATTCGTGGCTATAAAAATATCCCCCAAATAATTTGGTCCTCCTTCCTTTCATGCAAAGCAAAACACAAATCAAAAACTCTTCTTCTCTCTTTCTTCTTCCCGAGCTTGGCTTCTCTTGTCTTGTTCTACTTTTTCATTTACACAGAGTGATTCTGCATGCTTCAGGTTTTCTGAATTTTCCATCTCCTTCTCTGTTTTATTATTTGTTTTATAGGGGTCTCTAAATTTGTGTCTCTTGTAACTAAAGATCCTATCTTTCTGACACAAATCAGTTTCATCATTTTGACTTTTGTCGATTTTAAATCCGCTATTAGGAACCAAGACTCTGTATTTTCTCGCAAACAAAAGAGAGAGAGGTTTTGCAATATATATTAGTATTCCGTTTCTTATTTAGCTTGTCAATAAATTTTTTGTAATCAATGAGAGCTTTTTTAAAAATCCTCGTGTAACTTACTCTGCGTTAGATCTAAAAACAATTAATTATTTTTTTCCTTTTTTTTTCTTGTTAAAAAAATTTGCTTAGCCGCTTCGCTTTCTCGGGTCCCAGGTGATTTTCGTCGTCTTCTTAGGTAGAGCTTCTTTTGTAACACAACCTGAGAGAAGCTCATCTCTCTTGCTTCTGCTGTTTTTATGCATTCAATTGCTTAGTGTGTAATATTAGTAGTTCTCTTTTTTGTAATGTTGGTTCTAAATGTGATTCCTTTTCTTGTGTATATTCAGACTGAGATAAGTCACATGCATGGTCTTTAAATAAATCAGTCTCTTGTTCTCTGTTCTTGAGAGAGAACACAAAGGCAGTTTGGAGTCTGGTGAGTTTTCTGATTCTTGAAAGATTTTAAAAATCCCTGCCAAAAACTAGTCTTTTTAGGTTGAATTTGGTTTCTTTAATTCTGTAGCTGATAGATAATGGAACATGGTTTGCCGTCTATGAAGTCGATCAAATCACTGAAGTCACTTGTTAAAAAAAGAACCAATTCTCAAGAAGTGGTACAATTAGCTTTGTTTCACTATTTGAATAACCTCAGATTATGTTCCGGATTCTAACTGTATAGCTTTGAATCCGGGTGTGTAAAACTGCAGAGTAAATCAGGGTGGAAAATGAAGCCCTTTATAGCTCTCATGTGTACAGCACTTTTGATCTTTTGGTATAAAACCACAAATATTCAGTTTGAACGAACTGAGGTAATAATAATGTTGGAACCAATTTCTATCTGTCTGATCTCTTTGGATGTTGCCATTTGATTATTTGATTAGTTAACTCTTTTCTTACTTCCACACTGTTGTTTCAGATAGAAGAAACTGATTATCCTTTTGACATGGCAACGGTAACGTTTTCGTCTTGTACTCTTGATTTGTTACGTATTTACCTGTTTGATATGTAAAGTTCACTTGTTGGATGGTGTTCAGGAATCTGAAGGAATTGACAATAAATTAAAAGGCTTGCCTCAGGGAATCATACAGCCTAGATCAGATCTTGAACTAAAGCCTCTTTGGTCTAGAAGTAGTCTGAGGTCAAAGGTTAGAGGCACCAAGAATCGCAGGATATGTAATAGAAGATCTCTGTAGCTAGAGGAGTTTCTGATGTTTTGTTTGTGATTGTTAACACAGGGTGTCGAAATGACTAACCGTAACTTGTTGGCAATACCCGTAGGAATTAAGCAAAAGGGTAATGTTGACGCTCTTGTAAAGAAGGTATTTGGAATCTTTGCTTGAGTTGATCTTTATCCTAAGCATTGAAGAAACAGATACCTCTTAACAGAAAAGCTCTTGTGTCTCAGTTTCTTCCGGCGAATTTTACGATTGTTCTTTTCCATTATGATGGAAATATGGATAAATGGCGGGATCTAGCGTGGAGTTCAAAAGCCATTCATATAGTTGCACAAAACCAGACTAAATGGTAGTTATCTTCCTCACTCTCTCTTCTCCATTGTTCTGCTTCCTCATTTAATGCATCCATCTCTGAAGAAGATTACATAGAAACAATGTTAATGTTCAACTGTGTAACATTCTTGATTTTAGGTGGTTTGCGAAACGATTTCTCCATCCGGATGTTGTATCGATTTATGATTATATTTTTCTTTGGGACGAGGATCTTGGAGTAGAGAACTTCAATCCAGAGAGGTTAAATTTGTTTTTCCTAACCTACTCTATACTCTATAGTCCTTTTACTACAAGGAATCATGAGCGTCAGAAAACTAAGTGACACTATTTTTCTGCAGGTATTTGAAGATAGTTAAATCAGTGGGACTGGAGATATCTCAACCTGCTTTGGACCATAACTCGACTGAAATACACCATAAGATCACACTCCGTTCTAGAACAAAGAAATTTCACAGGTTAAAGATGTTCATTTAGGAGAGTGTTGGTTCTTTTTGTTTTCAATGCATTTGGTACTTATTATTAACATGATGTTTAAAAAACGCAGGAGGGTTTACATCAACAGAGGCACTAAAAGGTGTTCTAATACTAGTGCAGATCCTCCTTGCACAGGGTAATGTTTTGGTTGGCCATGTAATAAATAATGTTGGCTATGTATACAGTAGATATTAATACATTTTGCTCTGTTTCCTCTGTTTGTAGATTCGTTGAAGGAATGGCTCCGGTGTTTTCGAAAGCTGCTTGGTTTTGCACTTGGAATCTTATACAGGTAAGTTTCACCTGCGGTTGTTTATCTAGAAGTTAACTGACCAATTAGTAATTTTTCATTTGCGGACATTTTGGCTTTTGATTTTTGTAGAATGATTTGGTTCATGGATGGGGAATGGATATGAAACTTGGCTATTGCGCACAGGTAATCTTGTATTCTTCATAAACCACAAATTCTCATTCAGTATATGTGGTACTAATGATCTTTTTGCAATGAACAAACTAGTCCTTGTAGCTCTAAGAGCTCAGTTCTAGTTCTGAAATATGCATAGTTTGGCCTTTCTTATCATATTGCCTTTTAATTCATGATCCGGTTTGAATGCTGTAGGGAGACCGGACGAAAAACGTAGGGATTGTAGATAGCGAGTATATCTTTCACCAAGGCATTCAAACGTTAGGTGAAAGTGTTCATTCTGAGAAGAAGGTATAATCTTTAGACAGTGAATATATAAAAAAGCACTTGTTTTGATCCGGAGATGACCAAACAATTTTCTAGTATAACCGTTGTTTTATAATATTGGCAGACCACAGCTCGTGATGTTGGCACCAAGGTAAGTCTTATCGACGCAAAAACATTCTCCATTTCCAATTCTTTTGGTCTATAATAACTAAAAGAGTGCTCGCTCACCTTTATGATATAATCTTTTGTGTCCATATTAATTTAAAGAGACAAGGCCATACAACCTTTGATTCAAGAACCGAGGTGAGTTAATAGACGAACTCTCGATCAAGTTCTTTTTTGTTATGTGTTCAATAAACAGGGAAAGCTTAGCATATTAGTGTTTGTGTCATTTGGTGAAACTGAGTAGATAAGGAGACAGTCAACGTGGGAGCTTCAAACGTTTAAAGAAAGATGGAACAGAGCGGTTGAGGAAGACAAGAACTGGATAGATCCGTCGGCATCAAGCTCGATGGCGACGAAAAGGAAGAGTAACGGTAATAACAGAAGATTAAGGCGTGGTGGTGGTAGTAGTCACCGAGCAAAGCATAAGAGAAGTCAAGAGACATCAACAACACACAAATAGCAAAAGAAGGATTTTTTATACACACATAGATAATGTTTTCTTCATCTCATTAGTTTAATAATGTTATTAATTTACTATTAGAAATTTCCTTAGTTAGGATATAAGATATAGCTTTCTTTGAATTGGTTCATATTGAGATATTATAAAAATCTCTCATGTCCATTTTAATCTTCATCACTCAATTAGTTCTAAATCAAATAAAAGTGTCACTTCTCCCTTAACAGAACCAATCATACAAATGAAAAGGTCTTTGAAGTTAAAAGAATAATTNAAAAAAAAAAAAAAAAAAAAGTATTTTTACTTAGGCAAAGTCAATTTCCAAGTGAGAGACTTGGTTGGACCAGAAACTATATAAAATGAAGATGTGATGTAGACTCAAAAGCTCACTTTTTCAAACCTACAATTATACTACACTTCAATTTAAATATCTCTTTCCACTGCACTTTTTGAGTTCTCTATTTGTGAAACCTCCTCACATGGAAACGTTGACAAATTGTAGATAAGTACTAGAATTGAAATTTTAAAATTTACTGGATTAATAAGAAAACCCAATTAAAAGCACTTGTTTGACTGAAAAAAAAATAATTAAATATAAAATTTAAAATGTCTATAGATTATAGTTAACCATTCCTTTTATCAATTTTTCTTTTTATTTTTAAAAAAGAAGATAATATTAACAAAAAAGGAATAATGAGAAATTACTTAAGTAAAATAAAAAAATTCAGGAAGGTGAAAACTGAAAAGCTGTATGTATATATGATTTGTAAATCTTTTTTTTTTTTTTTTTTGGACAAATATGATTTGTAAATCTTTTCTTCTTCTTTTCTTCGTTACAAAGTTTCAGTGTTAATAAGAGATCTGAAATTGATTTTTTTTTTACTTCACAAGTTTGTGATCTTTGTGATATCACTCGAGAGATAAGTTTGTTGGTAACCATGGCTGGTCGCTACGATCGGAACCCTTTTGACGAACAAGATGAAGTCAATCCTTTTGCTGTAAGCCCTCATCCTTTTCTCCGATTTAATCAAATTCGATGGCTTCGTTCGCTCTGAGTTATCGAATTGTTCGCGTAGTCGAATTCTTTCTTAGGGTTTATCTTTTGGGGTTTTTTCCCCTAGTGTGTGTGTGTGTGTGTATGTTTGCTTCACTTGGGGCTATCTATGTCTCTTGATTTATCCGCTCTTTTGTTTGATAAATCTCGACAATGTAATCCAAATTTCTTGAAATTTTTCTAATTTCTGAAACTATGGATTCTGTTATGGCAACTCTTTTGTTGTTTTCTCTTTGATTCTGAAAATCGTGTTGGTGTGTATGGTCATTGTTTGTTCTACATTCGTTTAGAATCCTGGGAGTGTTCCTGCTGCTTCGAATTCCAAACTATCACCTTTGCCTCCGGAACCTGCTGGTTTTGGTTATGGTCGTACCGTTGACATTCCTCTTGACAGACCGGGCTCTGGTACACAGGTTTGATTGACTATAGACTTGACATTGTTCTTTTTTTTTTTTTGTGATTTTAGTGGATATGAGAATTAGTTTGAATGATTTTTCCTTCTTTCATTGTTGGTGGTGGGTATACAGGATTTGAAGAAGAAAGAAAAGGAGCTCCAAGCCAAAGAAGCTGAGCTTAGACGACGAGAACAGGTGAAAACTTTAACTCAAGCTTCACCCTTTATAGAGTTCCTGATGATATTTCGTTTTGTAAAAGTGGCATCTTTTAAAACTTTTTTTTGAAGGTGTTTTGTGTATCTTTTGTTTTCAGTTGATGATTTCTTTTGCTTCTGTGTAGGATGTGAAGCGGAAAGAGGATGCTGCTGCACGAGGTACTTATCTTTTAATAGTTTAGGCGAACATTTACCTTTTTTCTCCACCTGTTGCAGTACTGTTACTTGAAGGATTTGAATGCAGTGTTAAATTTAACCTATGATATGTGTCTCTGTTGGTTGGATTCATAGTTTTACTTGCCTATATATAGCTATATGATTTTGCCCTTATATTACCTCTCTTTGTAGCTGGAATTGTTATCGAGGCGAAGAACTGGCCACCCTTCTTCCCACTTATCCATCATGACATTGCAAATGAAATTCCGGTTCGTCTACAAAGGCTACAGTATATTGCATTTGCAACATATTTGGGTACGTATATATAGTCTTACTTGGAGAGTGAGGACTTTGCCCAAACGCTCTTAATTTCACTTCACTTATATGGGTTAAATAAGAAAATTGTAAGATAATAATGTTTTACTCGGGTGTGTCCATGTCCAACAGGGTTGGTTCTTGCACTTTTCTGGAATATCATCGCCGTTACTACAGCTTGGATCAAAGGAGAAGGTCTCTTCGTGTTCTCTTTCACATGTCAAATAGTCCTTGTTTGCAAGCCAGCTCCTCAGTTAAATGGGCCTTTTCTGCATATTTTACAGCTTTGGGTTTTGCTATATTTTTTCAGGAGTAACAATTTGGCTTCTCGCTGTTATTTACTTCATATCGGGTGTCCCAGGAGGCTATGTGTTATGGTATCGGCCTCTCTACCGTGCCTTCAGGTTCTTATTTTTCCATCCCTAGCCCCACTAATTTTGTGTATAAATGGAGGAAAGTGTTCATAGTATATATACTTTCCCACATTCTCTTACTCAATGTTTCCTTTGTTTTGAATCCCTGCAGAAGTGATAGTGCATTCAGCTTTGGATGGTTTTTCTTGTTCTACATGGTGAGTCCCTAGTTTATTGCTGATTTTAGTGACAGATCATCTGCATAGTTCTTAACAGACTTAAGTAATACTTGCTTTCTGGACACAGCTCCACATACTTTTCTGCGTCTTTGCTGCAGTTGCTCCTCCTATTGTCTTCAAAGGAAAATCACTTGCGTAAGTTTCCTCAAAGCTTTAAAAGACATCTAAGGTTAACACAGTTAATAGTTAATGGGATCAAGTGTCTAATGATCTTCAAATTTACAGGGGCATACTACCTGCTATAGATGTGCTGAGCGCTCAAGCACTGGNTTGGCTTCTCGCCGTTATTTACTTCATATCGGGTGTCCCAGGAGGCTATGTGTTATGGTATCGGCCTCTCTACCGTGCCTTCAGGTTCTTTTTTTTCCATCCCTAGCCCCACTAATTTTGTGTATAAATGGAGGAAAGTGTTCATTGTATATATACTTTTCCACATTCTCTTACTCAATGTTTCCTTTGTTTTGAATCCCTGCAGAAATGATAGTGCATTCAGCTTTGGATGGTTTTTCTTGTTCTACATGGTGAGTCCCTAGTTTATTGCTGATTTGAGTGACAGATCATCTGCATAGTTCTTAACAGACTTAAGTAATACTTGCTTTCTGGACACAGCTCCACATACTTTTCTGCGTCTTTGCTGCAGTTGCTCCTCCTATTGTCTTCAAAGGAAAATCACTTGCGTAAGTTTCCTCAAAGCTTTAAAAGACATCTAAGGTTAACACAGTTAATAGTTAATGGGATCAAGTGTCTAATGATCTTCAAATTTACAGGGGCATACTACCTGCTATAGATGTGCTGAGCGCTCAAGCACTGGTCGGGGTAAGCCCATTTCATCCCTTGATCTTTCGGCTGCAACCCTAAATCTTGTCTGAATGTAGAGGCTCCTGATCATACAATCACTCATCTATGTTCTCTGCTTTTCATTTTTAACAGATCTTCTACTTCATCGGGTTTGGGTTATTCTGCCTTGAATCAGTGGTCAGCATCTGGGTCATTCAGGTCTCTTTCCCAATCTCTAAACTGATAAGACTCAATCTCTAGATCAATATAGTTTCCAAGGTAAAAAAACTCTTTTAACATTTGAATTGGCCATTTGGTTTCTGCAGCAAGTATACATGTACTTCAGAGGAAGCGGGAAAGCGGATGAGTTGAGACGGGATGCTGCAAGAGGAGCCATGAGAGCTGCCATATGATGCAAATCTAATTGAAATCATCTCTTCTGAAGCATTG
>NC_025687.1:4965315-5003755 GCF_000633955.1 Camelina sativa
TTGGCTTCTCGCCGTTATTTACTTCATATCGGGTGTCCCAGGAGGCTATGTGTTATGGTATCGGCCTCTCTACCGTGCCTTCAGGTTCTTTTTTTTCCATCCCTAGCCCCACTAATTTTGTGTATAAATGGAGGAAAGTGTTCATTGTATATATACTTTTCCACATTCTCTTACTCAATGTTTCCTTTGTTTTGAATCCCTGCAGAAATGATAGTGCATTCAGCTTTGGATGGTTTTTCTTGTTCTACATGGTGAGTCCCTAGTTTATTGCTGATTTGAGTGACAGATCATCTGCATAGTTCTTAACAGACTTAAGTAATACTTGCTTTCTGGACACAGCTCCACATACTTTTCTGCGTCTTTGCTGCAGTTGCTCCTCCTATTGTCTTCAAAGGAAAATCACTTGCGTAAGTTTCCTCAAAGCTTTAAAAGACATCTAAGGTTAACACAGTTAATAGTTAATGGGATCAAGTGTCTAATGATCTTCAAATTTACAGGGGCATACTACCTGCTATAGATGTGCTGAGCGCTCAAGCACTGGTCGGGGTAAGCCCATTTCATCCCTTGATCTTTCGGCTGCAACCCTAAATCTTGTCTGAATGTAGAGGCTCCTGATCATACAATCACTCATCTATGTTCTCTGCTTTTCATTTTTAACAGATCTTCTACTTCATCGGGTTTGGGTTATTCTGCCTTGAATCAGTGGTCAGCATCTGGGTCATTCAGGTCTCTTTCCCAATCTCTAAACTGATAAGACTCAATCTCTAGATCAATATAGTTTCCAAGGTAAAAAAACTCTTTTAACATTTGAATTGGCCATTTGGTTTCTGCAGCAAGTATACATGTACTTCAGAGGAAGCGGGAAAGCGGATGAGTTGAGACGGGATGCTGCAAGAGGAGCCATGAGAGCTGCCATATGATGCAAATCTAATTGAAATCATCTCTTCTGAAGCATTGGTTTTTTTCTTGAGCTTTTTTTTTTGTGTTTTCGTCAGCTGTTCTTAAAAGTAGTGAAAGTAAAAGCTCATGTATAAAAATGTGTTTTGAGTTCAGATTTGTTAAACAAATGCAGACTAGTCATTGTTTATTGATACTTGTTATATATGACTCAAAAATATATGGGAGTCTTGTTACTAATTGCTATGAATCGTGTTATCCACCTAATCTTTCTTGTTAACTATATTTTTCCCTCCATAACTTTGAAGTGTGACCCTACTCTTATTTCTCACGTGAATTTTGTTGTCTGGTTAGACAGGAAACTACATTTTATTAATTTAACTTTCGGTTAATGCATTATGCATCGAGTTCACAAAAGATATGTAAGCTTTTTTGGATTTAGGCACGTGAATTTAGTGCAAAATGGCACTTGTATTAGAGTATAACTATTAAATCACGGAGCACTTTAGACTGTAAAAGAATCTTGTGTCCCTTTATTAGATGACCAATCTACCCTCGAGTATGAGTATTTTCTACTACTTTTTAATCTTTAATCTTAGTGGGAACACAAGTTGGTGTCCACTTTAACGTAAAGCTACTTATATTTTTCATTAATTTGTTTGTTAATTATAAGCTTGCAGCCATCGATCCAACGTACCTGGATAGATAGAGTCCAATTATTATGCTTTTTAGATTAAACTAGACTAATGAAGTAAAATCTTATCTTAAAAATCCAAGGGGCGGCGAAGGGCATAAACGTCTAAGCAGATGGTGGAATAATAATTGGGTCAAGCTTGTAATATTTAGCCAAAAGCAAGGTTACTCGTGAGAGCACTTTGAAATTTATATAAGAGCTACGAGAGCTCCCTTGTGAATGTAACTTGTAGCAAATCAAACATTCTTCTTCTTCTTCTACTTTGGACAAGACTTTGACTCCGAGTCAATGGAAGGCAGAGGAACTAGGAAAAGTTGTAGAGAACAACACAGTAGCCGTCCGATGCCGAAGAGAGGGCAAGTCAAAGTTGGGATCTTGCTTGGTTTTGCTAATTCTTTTGCTTCCATCTTTGGTGCCTCCACCAGAAACTTCCATGGATCCTAAACCTTGATCCTGCTGCTTCTCATTCCCCACAGAAATATTTTCATTTATTTTTCAGAATTTGTTTCTGTGGTTTTAGACTTTTAGTAGAGTGAGATGTTCTTATTTAAGATTGGTGAGCTTGTTTAGTCTCTCTAGTTTCTTGAGTTCATTTTGTTATTTTGTCTTTTCTTTTTGTATAAATCCTATGTAGCTTCACTTGTTAAAGTATATTAATATATTGTGATATTTCCTTAACATGCTAAAATTTCTCATTTATTTTGTAACTGAATGATCGAAACAACAACTAAACCAATATTAGTCTCAGTCACATATTTGTTTTGGACTCGATATTTTTAGATGGTTGAATGAAATAAATCTAACTTTTTAGACCATCTTTACTGGCAGCAACAATGAGCGTTACTCAAAATAATATATTTTATTGTTTTTCTTTTAATATTATTATAAATTTAAATAATAAATCTAAAAAAAAAAAATCTATCACAAAATGATATTTGGTTGAGAACCGATTCTCACGGTGCTGGAAGAAAAAACATTACTTAACTTTTGTGCTTCTTTATTATTATTTTTTAATTTTAAATTGAGAGAATTCATAAGAGTAACTCTCACTAAAAATGCCATGGAACAGCTATTCTATAAAACAATCGTACTATATGAAGTAATATTATTAAATTAGCATATGATCTAATCCCAAACACATGTAAATAAACCAGTCGCAGGCATGAGCTGTCAAATAGATAAAAGCTACAAAGAAAAGAATGAGTCTTACTTCTTTAATTTATGTGAATTGACCAAATAATCTACTAATCCAAAGGCTTTGAATGGTCCGGTTCATTTCAAGTGGCAGCAACAACACCAGCATGATCGTCACTAAAAACCCGGTTTAGTATCATGGCTAGTCTAACTCCTCCCTGAACTATTCTTTTCATCAATATTGGCAACCTTGTATTGAAATATTCCTCTGCAAAATTATTTAACCTCAAATTATATTTCCTTTTTAAGTTTTATTATAACAGTCACATGTCCCACCATGAACAAATAATATGAGTGACTATTAAAAATCTTTAAATCCAATTTACTTAAACCTCATTTGGTTGAATTCATATTTTAAACTGTTTTTTTTTTTTTTGCGTACAAGAAAATAGAAGAAGCAAACAACGTACCTGATAAGGTTTCGCCGGACTTCACGCCTTTGTAGCCCCATTTACAAGCCAACGCTATACTCTCCGAAGCATACCTGAATTTATCATTTACAATTAGTAGTTCATAAAGTTTATACATATAGTGTTTTTCGAAATTAGATTTTCTCCACCAAAACAGAACCAACTTCAGGATCTTTAGTTATGATGTGAAACTCAGTAAGAATCTGATCATGATGGTACATACTATCAAAACACCAATGTTCGAGTCTAAATCATTTTTTAAAGAAATCTCACATAGGAAATAAGATGTGATATAAGGTAAGATAGGGACATAAGTAAACCCATTAATCATTGAGACTACTATTTATTGTTTTTGAATTCAAATTTAGTGAAACTTAACACTAGCCAACTCCATAAAAATTATCAAAAACCATTATTTTCATTTTCAGCTTCTTTCTAAGATTTTTGGACCAGAAAAAAAGTATCAAGATTTGTAAGGCTAGCTTTAAACTAGCGTCGAGTCAATATCAAACCAAGTGATTTAAAACTTACTTGTGTGGACAAGCGATAAGATCGTTGCAGTCTGTCCACGAAGATAGATCGTCGTGCCATAATCCCTAATTTATGATAACCATTACTATATACGTCACGGTGGAAAAAAAGAAGCATTATGAAATAGTAAAATATAAATAAATTTATTTTATTACATTGGTGATGTTCTTCACAAGATCCTCTTGGAGGAGATCCAAGTTCTTGTCGTAGTATTCTTTGAGAGCCGTGAGAATGATCTCTCTGTCCCATACCTACACATTTTGTCTCACTAATTAGTCTCTTCTTTTTGAAAATTTGAAATTCAAAGTTGTTAGAGACAAAAGAAGAAGCTTACATGATGAAGATTTGATTTATGTCTGTACCAACGTAAATCTATCGTGTTCCCCCCTTCATCACTTGTGAATCCCACATGCATTGGCTTTGTAAGGGGAAAAAACAACCATGGTAGAAATAATCATAATTAATTAAAAAACTAACATGAATATAGAAGTATGTGTGTGTGAAATGATGAGTAATAAACCTGATGAATATCTCCCATGAAATGAGACAAGAACAAAAGGGCTTCGGTCATGTTATCTACGAGATTGAACAAGAAGAACGCAATTAATTAAGAAGAGAAGAAAAACTAAGCACAAGAATACATCAAAGTTATAGTAAAAATAAGAAAGAAAAATGATCACGTACATCTACGATCAGACGTTCCTTCTCCGTAATGCTGAAGCTGTGACGTGAAGTTTTGGATTGCTCCATCCACACACATATCTTTCAACCCATGCTGATCATGACAATCCCCTGTTTTTATATATATTCAATTTTAATTATTTTCCCATCTAATATAATGAGGTTTTGGGTTAGAATTTTTTAGTCATGATTAACTCCGGTTGATCAAGAGAAATAGAACCGGATTTCAGGTAACTAAAAAATGTTTTGGTTATGAATTATGATGACTTACTGGAGTAATCGTAAGAGCAGGCTTGGTCAGGAGTGTCGATGTAATGGAGATGACTGGTCCAACGGTACTTGTACCAATGTCGGATCTGGTCAGGCCACACACACAAGGCTGATAAATCTCCTTTAACGTAATCCGGTAATAGATTCTCTACTACATGTGCCGGTCCGGCTTCCAAAAGACTCTGTTCACACCACACAGGCACAAAAGTGATTGACACACACCGATAATTAAGGCGATAACCAAAAATACTTGATTCTAACACACTATAGACGATCATTAAGTTACCTGAGCAATTCTACATGTAAGAATATGGCCTTCTTTGCTCCAGCTTTGGACAGAAGAAACCGAACACAAAATCAATACACCTAATACAAGAATCGTCCTCGTGGATGATCTAAAAGTCGATGCCATACTTCCAAACTTCAAAAACTTATAAAACGTTTATCTCTTCTTGTATAAAAAAAACGTCTACTTTTTTTTTTGTTCAGAAAAACTTCATAGAATTTGAAAAGAGAACACACATAGACATTATATATATATAAATATATATAGAGAGAGAGAGAGACAGACAAGAATGGACTTACAAGTTAGGTTAATTAGAAGCAACATATACATATGATGTTGAGTTTGTGTGCAAGCAATCCATTGCCAGTCTCATACGTTCCTCGTAAAGTGTTTACAAAAGAAACACGAGATATTAACTTTAAGAGTCATTAGTCAAAGCACATTCCTTATTTGTAACAGCATTATCCAATTATGAATTATCCATCCATGCGTGAATTTATGTATGCTACTTAAAATACTGTAGCTATGTATGTTAAAAATAATATAAAAATCAACGCCTAATTTTGCTAAACGTTGTCGTCTTTTCAAATTTTGTTTTCTTTGTTTTAATCGACCGAAAATTGAAATTCAGTACGAAATTTAAACCAAACCAAACCAAACCGGCCGGTTAATTACGACGGAGGACTCCTTCGGTGACTTCTTCGGTCGCACAAGACTTGGCTCTGAGTCTATTAACCGTGGTCAAAGATGAACAGCTTCTTCTGGGTTTTAATCAACAGATCTTCACCATTGAAGAATCGTAGCACCATCACAAATACTGTGAACTTCTCAACTTGAATCGTCTTCTTCGATAATCTCCCACTTGTTTCAATCAGGTTTGCTCTCTCTCTCTCGACTATGTTCATCTTTCCAAATTCAGTGTTCCTGAGTAGATTCAACGTAATTACCTTTTTAGCCCGATTCAGTTTTCTCGTCGTTTGATTTGGGAATATTATAGTTGATTTGATTCTGGGTCTTCACAGTATTAAGATCTGTAACCTAATTTTGCTACAAAGTAGTGAGCAGTGAGTTTACTAGCTAATCAATCACTGGTAGTTTCTTGTGTATCAGGGATGATTTAGTTACTATTCAATCTATAATAAACACTTAAACTAATTGTGTTGCCTGCTACTACATATATGATTGGAAATTCAAAAGCATTGTTCAGTTTTGTGGGAATCATGATGTGTGTTGTGTATTTAAAATTGTTTCACTTTGATGCAGAACGATGGATCTATCTACTCTATCTCCTGCGGAGATCACGGTGATGGGAGCCATGTTCTGTGTTTTGCTTTCGATGCACTTCACCATGCAGCTCATATCTCAGCATTTGTTTTACTGGAAGAACCCTAAAGAACAGAGAGCCATTATTATTATCATACTTATGGCTCCTGTTTATGCTATCAACTCTTTTGTTGGTTTGTTAGATGCTAAAGGAAGCAAACCCTTCTTCATGTTTCTAGACGCTGTTAAGGAATGCTATGAGGCACTTGTAGGTTTCTTCTAGTTTCATTCTCTCATGTCTCATTCCTTTGCATTGTTTCTCTCTTTCTCCGCGGCTGTTTCTTGATTTGTTGTATTTGCTCTGTTTTTTTTCAGGTCATTGCTACATTCTTGGCTTTGATGTATAGTTACGTAAACATATCGATGAGCGCACAGATTATCCCTGATGAATACAAAGGGAGAGAGATCCACCATTCCTTTCCAATGTCTCTTTTCGTGCCCCGCACCACGCATCTGGATTACCGCACACTGAAACAGCTTAAGCAATGGACATGGCAGTTTTGTATTATCCGCCCAGTGTGTTCCATCTTGATGATAACACTACAGATCCTCGGGATTTATCCAGCGTGGTTGAGCTGGATTTTCACCGTCGTTCTGAATGTTTCGGTTTCCCTGGCATTGTATTCCTTGGTGAAATTCTACCATGTTTTTGCCAAGGAGTTGGAGCCTCATAAGCCGCTTACAAAGTTCATGTGCGTCCAAGGGATAGTCTTCTTCTGCTTCTGGCAGGTAAATACATGGTTTATTGCTTTTCTTTTGCCTGCCAAATCAGTAGTTCTTTGCCTACTAGCTTCTTCAATCATCAAAATTTTACTGTCATGAATTAGACTAGTAAGATTATCTTGTTTAGTCAAGAGTAGAATCATTTTAATAGCGCATTGTAGCTTTGTTCGGCTCTGCAATAAACCTTACCTTATTTTGTTGAGAGATGAAGATTTAAAAGGTTACTCGTTGGGTCTAGAATGTTGGTAATGGGCATAGATAAGGTCTGGTGACTCTGGTCGTTGAGAAGTTTCTCCTTAATCAAAGTCTTTGTGTGGTATAGCGAACCAAAGCCAATTTGAATTTGTTGATTGGTCCATGAGACAAACAATGTCTTATGCCAGTAGATTTAGGATCTCTACGGCATTTGATCAAGTAATTGAACAATCTGAAAATTTAAAGCATTTCATCTCTTATTAGGATCACCACTGTATTTGGTTAAGTAATTGAATATTCTGAAAGTTAAAAGCATTCATGGTATCTAACAATGAATGCTGAGTTCGGTGTTTGTCTGATAATTGGGGATATGTGTTGTACAGGGAATAGTGCTGGAGATATTAGTGAAAATGGGAGTAATAAAGTCGCATCATTTCTGGCTGGAGGTGGAGCAGATTGAGGAAGCTATGCAAAACGTGCTTGTGTGTCTTGAGATGATCGTCTTCTCCGTCATTCAACAGTACGCATTTCACGTTGCTCCTTACAGTGGAGAAACTGAAGCTAAGATGCGAATGAACAAGAGGGATTGATCCTTTTTTTCTTCTTCTTTTTTTTTTTTTTGTGGGGTTAATGTGAATGTTATTGTCTTATTGATGTTATGTTACAAACACCATAGTGACTAATTAATGTATCTTTTTGCTTTTGTATTCCCATATTAGGAAAGAAAGAGCATTCTAATTACGAAATTAGTTATTTAAGACCCGACTCGAAAAAAAAGCGTCATTATAAAAATAGATTACGAAGAAAGAAAGATCTATTCAATGACGTTAATTACATTGTCAACTTAAGATGAAATATCACACAAGTTGATGGATGAGCCACCCTTATCCAATCAAATACCTAACAATAAGAGATTATGTTTGTCCGTGACTTTCTACCTTTGTTCACTTGTTAATTGTCGTATTGAAAAGAGTACAACCAAAAAAACTAAATATTTTAAAAACGTAATACTAGTTTTTAATACGAAAGACCACGACGATCCACTTCATCGTCCAGTCTCATCGACGCGAACCTCTCGTCGTTACACTTCTTTATAAACGCTTCTACTCTCCGGTTCAGCTCATCCCGACTCCGTGACACCTTCACCTTCTTCACCAACTTCACCGGCGGAGGCGGCGGCAGCATAGCCAACATATTAGTCCTGTCACTAAACGTCTCCGATTTCTTCAAAACACTAGACTGTTTTGTTGTCTCTTCGTCAAGTCCGAACGTGTCAGGTCTCTTGTAGTAACTAGTCAACGGAAGCGCTGACTTCCGTTCCATGATCATCTTCCACGTGTTCTCTAACGTCTCGTTCCTCTTTGGTTTCGCCACTCTTAACGCTCTGACTGAGTTCCTCTCTGAAAATTATTACGAAATTACCCTTTTAGCAAATAGTGTTTTGAGATATTTAAAATATCTAAAATTCGTATGACGTCATGTCTTCTCAAGTATTTTTTATACATTAAAATATTAAAATTGAATTACCTGCTGGTGTGGTCTTAACCACCGGTTTGCGTTGGCCAATCCTAGCCGTAACAAGAGGCTTCTCTAACACCTGAGGTTGTGATATTTCCGATTTGGTCACCACCACTAAACACCTCTTCTCTTCCTCTACCGTTGCAGCAGCTTCTACTACCCTCTCGGCTTTCTCTTCATGCACAGCCTCCGGCTCCTTCACGACGATCAACGCCGCGACTCTGGCGACGAAACCGAAATCTGAATCTTTCGTCTCCGTCCGCCGTCGTAGAGGAGCGTGGTGAACGTTCTGCTGCTGCTGATGATGATGATGATGATCAGTCTGAAACTTATTGTCGCCACTGTAAGAAACCTCGTAGTCTTTGCTGGAGGAGACAGTACTCCGGAAAAACTTTGAAGAAACAAAGATAATGACGATGATGACGTTTGTGATGACGTATAGATACGGTGGTTTCAGCCACGTGAGAAAAGAGCTCAAAAGGATCGGAGCCTGTGAGAAATCTACAGCCACGGGAACAATGACTTTTAGATGCATAGCCGTGGCCAAGAAACCAGTAGAGATTAGCACCGCCTTCATCCACGACGCCATATTATGTCACTGTCACTCTCTATTTATCTCTTGATATTTTATCGGAGTGTGTGTGGTAATGGTATTGTTGACACGCTTCTTAGTCTTAGCTCTGACTCTTCTTGATTCTCTTCATTTATATAGGGAGCTAAAGAGTGAGGCAAGGGACAATGAGATCTCTGATATACACCGTTGGATTGAAAAATTTGGAGTTGAACGGACATGATTGCTTTAGTTATAGACTTAGTAGGTGCATCTTCTTGTAGTATTACAGAACAAGAGTAGAGAATAACAGATTTTATTGTTTCTGTCGTATTGCATATCGACACGTAAACACAACCTTCACGTGTCCACACGTAATATCTCTTGATTTTATCTCATAATTGTATCTCTCTCTCTTTTTATTTTCTACGTCGTTAAATAATAAATTCTCTTATTAGTCAACCTAGTATGGCCATTCGTTGTAATTCCTTATTTTTGTTTCCGATAGTTTCTCTCAATCGACGATCCCACGCTATGGCCACGTCTTTTTTTAGCCTTATATCCCCTATTTAGATTTTATGGTATATTAATTGCGTGTATGTTGTTAATTCGAAGACAAACAAAATACGTATACGTATATAGGCTATAGCCCGTACTGGTCGACAAAAGAAAAGAATATGTGTAGAGCGAATTCATAACTTATTCTATCATGTATTTAAGGTATATATGTTGTTTTCTTTATCATAAGTAATGTGGTATTGCAAATAGTTGTCAAATATCTTTACCAAAACACTAGTTGTAAAATATCTTTACCAAAACAAGTTGTAAAGTATCTAATATAATTATTTGATATTACTTTTCATAACTATAATGTATTGTAATTATATAATGGTTTTTCTTTCATATATATAAGGACAATGAAGTAAAACAAATACTAATACTTTTGCATTATAATACTAAAATATCATATCATTTGGAAAACGGCTTAAACATCACTTGATCTATAGAGTATAGTATATAATCTCAAGTTGATAAGATGATACAAGAAATTCCATTAGTTTCTTTATTTTTATTATTAGTTTTTTGTCAACAATTCCATTAATTTATTTTTCAAAAATCAAATAACATTTTTTTTAATCATTAGTGATTAATTTATACCAGAAGACAGATTAATTCATAATATCACCAAAACGAATGTAACGTATTTGTGTTATTATGATACATTATCTTTTAGTGATCTAGGATCTTACGTGTTTCATTGGATTAAAACGAAGGATTTCTTAATAAAACTATCCTTGAAGGTGGAAAACCACTAAGATATTTTTCTTAGGTCATCTCCAATGGCAGAATAGTTGAACTATTCTTAACCCAATAAATTGATAAATTTATTGAACATTGTATTTAGAACATATTTTTTTGTCTTAGATAAGAACAGAGTTTAGGAATGTTATTTATCTACGTGACATGACAAGAATGGTTGAGATTTTGGTCTTAAATAAAAATAATAACAGTTTTTGGTCTTAAATAAAAATGTTTGTGTGCTTTAATAAATTAAGTAATATGTTTGTTTGGTATTTTTTCTTTAATTTATTTAAAATATTTTTTTTGTTTCATAAAAATTTGGTATTGTATTTTGAATTTTAGTATAAGTTTTTTAAGTTTGCAATTTAAATGTTATTTTTTAAAGTTTTTATAATTGTAATATGTTTAATATTATTATATTATTAAATCTTATTATTTTAAACATGTTCTACCAATAACCAACTTCTTAACAAAAAAATCTAAACTACTGATCCTACATTATTTTCATAATATTTTTATTCTAAGAACACCCAAAACTGTTCACGATTGCATATGCCCTTTAAGAGCTAAGAAGAACTAAGAACAGGCCAAGGTAAAGGTCAATTTTACAAGACTACAACTCGTCTCAAGTGGCTATCCACTCTTTGCTATTTTAGTTTCTTTTCTTTGTCGACCACTATCAGTTTCGCTTAGAGCAATGATCAAATTACGACTACTGCTTCTTCAAACCGCAGGTATTATTCTTTATGTCTTCTCCTCATATATATCTAAAGAAGCTCTTTACTTTTTGTTAAATTTTTCTTATTGATGTATTAAATAAAAAATATCAGAAGTGTGAAAATAGATATATATTCTACATAAACATGTTATATAGAAGGGAATGTGATTTTTCCATGGCAAGTTATTTTTTAAGTGTTAACACCTATTTTGTTACACGACTCCATCATATAACTATAACTACATTCTTAATTATTGACCAATGTGAACGTCTTACTACTTGTACCATTTTATGAAAAAATCATTCAGTTTGTAACAACTACGTTAAAAGTAAATCTGTTTTTACTCGTCTAAAAAAATAATCAAATTAACAATCATACGCGTTGATTTTGTTCCTATAAGTTCTTAAGAGTTTTGTTATCATAGCAGCTTGTGACGAAAGAACAAACTTATATAGCTAGTTTAATAGTGTCAAATAAATTTAATTAAACTTCGTTTGATTCGATTGTCTCTTTTTGGATTCTATTTGGATTGAATAAATAAATGTGAAACATTTAAAAGTGAAATTTTTTTTAGATTAAATATCACGATTCTCATTTGAAAAATATAGTTATTAACATTATCTTATATTTACCTAAGGATTTCTAGTAATGTCTCATTGGATTTATTCATTTCTCAAATGAATCCAGATTTCTGATCTATGTAATTTTTTTTTTCTAATTGTACGTACATAATATTTTGGCTATATAACCTAGAAAGATCTTGTTAGAATAATTAAAAATCTTTTGTGATGTTAGACAGTAAGAATTTTCAGAAGCTATTTTTGACTTTCTGACAATAATATTTAACCATACTTTTCATTTGATTCACATCTTATCAAGCACAAGATATAATTAGAAAAATATGTGTTCATTACCGACATAAAAAGAAAAGGCAAACGAAACTTCGTCGAAATACAGAACACGACAACACATCCAACTGCCCTGTGATGTAACTGTGGTTGTGAGAGTGAGTAGCCCAGTTTGTCTTACGTTCGGCCGTTAGATTTCACGGCGTAAGTAATAGTCGAAGCTGTTTTTGGACCGTGCATAATTAATTTGTTTTTGTTATTTTTGACCCGTCGCCATAGTTAAAGCGACCACGTAACGATGGAGTCATTATCGACGCATGCCGTTTATTTAATCGATGAAGAGTCGTTGCTAAGCAAAGCAGTAAGCACCATTCACTGTCCTGTCCAGAGTTTAACAAAGATATTTCACGTGTCACATCTAACACGTGATTGTTTTCTTTTGATAGTGATCATTTGAATTAACCTAACGAATGGAAAATCTGAATAATTTATACGTACTAAATTTTTGGTGCTTGTGGAAACGTTCCCTTTAGGGGGATGCATAGTAATCTCTAATAATTCCTCTATAATTAGAACCTCATTCGATCTACTATATGTTTATATTGGAGTAACGTGTCATTAATTAGACATGCTTACTACTCTGCTTTTGTCACGTTTACAATTCTAGTTCACTCAATAATGCTTACTACTACAACTTCTTGATATCAAATAATCAAGTTCTGCATTGTTACAATGATTCAAACAAATACAATCATACAAAGTAAGAAGATATGCCAGCTCAATGCCTAAAATCAAAATTCTCATTCAAAAAGTAATTAATTTGAGATGATTGTCTTTCTTAAAAAAACGATAATTAATCAAAAGACGAAAAGCTAATTAATCTCAACATCATTCTAATTAAGCCACAAACTCTTCTTTCTCCAATCTGAAAGACTCAAACCTCTCTTCCTTACACTTCCTTATAAAAGCTTCAACTCTTCGATTCAGCTCATCTCTGCTCGGCGACATCTCCTTCTTCATCTTCATCTTCACCGGTGGCGTAGACGACGACTGTCGATGATTAGTCACATCCCTGAACGTCTCCGCTTTCCTCAAGACAGTTCGTTTCACATCGCAGCCGACTCCGTTACCCAACGTGTCGGATCTCCGGGAACGAGTGGTCAACGTCGTTGACTTACCCACCTCCGTTACCATCTTCCACGTGTTCTCAATACTCGTCTCGTGCCGCTTCGGTTTCACCACTCCCAACGCCTTCTTCTTTTTATTACCGCCTGCAAAGATAATAAAATAAATCATTTAATTTGGCTTCGAAAGAAATTACTAATTTACCCCTACACGGTCGACATAGTGTGAAAATTCAAAAATATATAACCGTTAGACAGAATGACGTCATCTTTATCCATCCCCGTACCTTTCGAGATCGCTTTGACCGGTTTCCGGTAACCGGAACTAGCCGAAACCAGAGGTTTCTCAACCGGAGTGAGATTCTCCGATTCTTCAATCATAGGCAGCCCTTGATTCACCTCCGATTTAAACTCATCTCCACCGTTGATCTCCTCATCTTTCTCTTCGTACACAAACTCCGATCTCTCCACCTCCGCCACTGGAATCGTCGCCGAGAAATCGAAATCCGTGTCCAGATTCACATCCTTCGGAGGAGCGTGGGTGACGACGATTGGCTCAACCTGATGAGACGCTATGTATTCGCCACATTGTAAAATATCGTTGTCGTCGTATTGATGAACTTCTTCCTCCTGGTCTTCTTCAATGCTCTGGTGAAACTTGGAGAAAGCTATGATGATGGTGATTATGACGTTGGACGCGACGAAGATGTACGGAGGTTTCAGCCACGAGAGAAACGAACGCCAAAGGATCGGGAATCGCGATACGGAGAAATCAACTGCGATGGGAACAGAGTACTTCAGAAACATAGACATTGCGGCGATTCCGGTGGAGACTAGTGCCGCCTTGATCGATATTATCGACGATACCATTTTTTTTTTTTTCTCTTATTTTCCGATTTGTGGATCTATCCACTGTTGATGATTTATATAGGTGTGGAGCTTTTTAGGCTTATATAACTAAACCTACACTGTTGGATCATCTAAAAGAATTGGAAGATGGACGGTTGATAATGATAGAAGAAGTTGTTTTTTTTTTTTATGTTGTGTTACTGTCACTTTGAGTTTTTTCTAAGGCCACGTGTCTGCAGTCTATAAATACATTGTAATAAGGAACAAATGAAAAAACCTTGTAATTTATTAATTTTCTTAGTCGACCTAATGGCTATTTTTTTTTTTTATTCAATTGTTTCCAAAATTGTGACCACTAAACCACTTATTTTTAACGTTATCTTACTCTCAACAGATATTTCACTTTCAGTCGACACACACAAAACAAAGAAGGATTGTTTTAACTTGGAAAGATATGCAAACGTATTTGTTTGTAACGTACTCACCATTTCTATTTTCTCCCGACTATATACTACTAAGATTTTTAGG
Source organism: Camelina sativa (assembly GCF_000633955.1). Lineage (NCBI taxonomy): Eukaryota > Viridiplantae > Streptophyta > Magnoliopsida > Brassicales > Brassicaceae > Camelina > Camelina sativa. The sequence goes on from NC_025687.1 coordinate 4,979,958, forward strand.
CACGACCGGATCCTCCTCCAACGTACAAAACTAGAAGAGTGATTCGGTAAATAAGTTGTTTGTGATGTTTTTAACCGTTTCTGATTGGAACATTGAACTGCAATGACGATTGGTGGCCATCAAAACGGGTAGCCTCCAACGCAGCGATTAACCTTCAATCACAACAGTTGGTGCCAGCCACCAATAAAACCAAACGTGAGAGTTGACAAGTTAATGAGAACGGTAAAGGCTTTAAACATTACAAAATTTGATTAAGAAATGTGATTGTTACTACAAGATTCAACATTATCCGATTGCTACCCACAATTTCAACCACAGAATAAAAAACCCGATCCGAACATCTTGAGAATCCAAACCATCAGGAGCTGCGAGAGTATCACTTCCAAAGGACAACAGATATCTATATTGCTACCGCGAAGTCTTAATCCCTCTTGCTTGTTTCTTCTTCTCCCTTTTCTTCATAGTTTTGGTGCCTGAACGTTTCCTGCTCTGCTTCATGGGTTTGGATTTCCTCACAGGTACAGGCTGCTCTGATGAGGCTCTGGCCGTGGAACCCGATTCTGTTGATTGGGTATTTTCCTTGCGAACAGGCTCTTCCTCTTCACGAGATATCTCGCTTGTTGTCACAGTTATTTTCAGCTCGCCCGTGTCATACATCGTCGTGCCTTTTATTCACAAAGAAACACAGCACATATTAGACCAAGGCCCGTAGAAGCACACACAATCAATGGAGAAAAGACACTCAATAATGCACATTGCAAGTTCTCGATTCCAACTATCAACCATTGCGTGATCAAGAACTTCCTTTCACAAAAAAAAAAAAAAAAAGGGTGAAAAGTCTTCATGCTGAAAACTAAAGTGATAATGAAATTGATACCAGAAGCTGAGGCATCAGGCTCTGATTCTTCATCCTCTGCATCCTCCTCTTCACCATCTTTAGCTTCCCCATTTTCATTATCCTGGCCTTGACCCGAAACCATTAGCTCTTCCAATTTCCTCTGCAAAGCTCAGATACTAGATTCAGAACATCTTGAATCAAGAATCAAAATCCACATAATACAAAATGATTGAATACTAACAATCTTTTTGGCATATTATCCTCAAATCAAAACGGTCAATAGGAGCATTCCTTACTAAGAGATGTTACATTTTGGATTAACATTCGCATTCAAAACAAAACAAAAACTTCAATTTCCACTGAAACAAATCAGAACCAGCTCATGGCACAACCTCTTACCAAAAAAGATGGTGATTCAAAACTCCCATAAAATCATAAAGTTTAGCTAAAACTAAGAATTTAAGACTAATCTTTTAACGCATAGATGACGAATGACACACATTTAGAATAAAGAAGATACAAAGAGAAGCAACAATTCCATAAGCTCTCACCTTCTTACGAGCCTCGATTCGTTTCCGCCTCATAGCTTCCTCCTGCTGCTTCTGAGCTTCCTTTCTTCTCTTTTTCTTTCTCTTGTGAAATCCAGTCACAAAATCCCTACCAACAAAACAACATATATCAGAAAAATGAACTAATTTTAACGAACAAACAGCGATTCAAGATAACCCATATTGAGTATTTTGACTCTGAATCCGATTAGGGAGAGATTAAAAAGCAGTAAATTTTAGAATTTTTATACATACGTGAGATCTTTCTCGTCAAAAGAGACGGTGAGGCTTTTGTTCCTGAGAGCTCTCTTCCCAATGTGCCTACCTCTTGCCGGCGTTGCCAGTGAACCCGGCTCCTCATCACCCAAGTTTACCTTCATTGCCGGATACTTCGGAAACGAAACGATTCAGGTAAAAAATTAGGGTTTGTGAGGTTTAATCAACGCCAAGTCGAAAGGAAGAAGAAGAAGAAGCAGGAACGCAAAATTGGACTTCCAATTGGGCTTTAGGTTAGGCCCAATAGAAGGGTAATAACTCTAGGCTTGGCCCAATTCAAGGGTGATAACGTCATTGATCAAATGAACCTAATTTGGTTAAGAGAAGTTATGCCATTGACTATATTTGGACAATTACCAAAAGTGGCTTGTGTCTCTCATTCTAACAAAACAAAATAAACCTTCCAACAAAACTTTAAGTTTTTTCTTTTCCACTCAAATTTAAGAAAACAAAAAACTTCCTAAGCATCTTCTTCCTCGTACTCTCTCTCATAGAGAGGATGACGATGGTGATGTTCATCATAAACAACTATTGCTTTTGAACAAAAACGTTCAACGAAAAAACACAAAACCAAAAAAAAAAAAAACGTTTGTACATAATTAATTAAGTCAGAGAAAAAGAAGTGAAAATGAACGATTTATTTTCTAATTCATTCAAGAGGAACCAAGCTCAACTGGGGGATGTTGAGGCAGGTCAAGAAACGATGAACCTCGACAAATTCTTCGAGGATGTCGAGAGTGTGAAGGATGACATGAAAGGAGTCGAGACTCTTTACAAGAAGCTTCAAGACGAGAACGAAGAGTGCAAGACGGTGCACAATGCCAAGAAGGTGAAGGAGTTACGAGCTAAGATGGATGGAGACGTTGCTCTGGTCCTTAAAAGGGTCAAACTCATTAAGCAGAAGCTTGAAGCCTTAGAGAAAGCTAATGCTAACAGCCGTAATGTCCCTGGTTGTGGGCCTGGTTCGTCAACGGATAGGACTCGATCGTCTGTGGTTAGCGGTCTTGGGAAGAAGCTTAAGGACTTGATGGATAGTTTCCAAGGTCTACGTGCTCGTATGAACGCTGAGTATAAGGAAACCGTAGAGCGCAGGTCTTTGTTTTTCCTTAAGTTTCTTATATTACAAGCTATTACTCTTGTTTGTTTTCTTGGTTCGCAAGATATGTGATTTTGTTAGTATTGGTGCAGGTATTTCACAATAACTGGTGAAAAAGCGGATGAGCAAACAATTGATAACTTGATTGCAAGCGGTGAGAGCGAGAATTTTCTCCAAAAAGCGATTCAAGACCAAGGAAGAGGTCAAATCCTAGACACAATATCTGAGATCCAAGAGAGACATGATGCAGTGAAGGAGATAGAAAAGAATCTACTGGAGCTGCACCAAGTTTTCATGGACATGGCGGCTCTAGTGGAAGCTCAAGGGCAACAACTGAACAACATAGAGAGCCATGTTGCAAAAGCGAGCTCGTTTGTGAGAAGAGGGACTGATCAGCTCCAAGACGCAAGGGAATACCAAAAGAGCTCGAGGAAATGGACTTGTTACGCCATCATCCTCTTTATCATCATCTTTGTCCTCCTTCTCATTCCCCTTCTACCTCACATAATGCTCTTGTTGAAGTGAATTTGCAAAAGATTTACACTTGATTCTCAAAATCATCTCTTTGCTTGTTTTTCTCCTCTTTTTTTGTTTCCTTTTCAATATGGAACGGGGGATAGTTAGATTACGGTGAAACCATGGAAAAAAATTGTAGAGATTTTTGAAAACCGGTTCGTTATTATTATTGTAAATCTTTTGACATCCTATATTTTTGGGTATATATCTCCATTCTTAGTGTTTATGTGACAATGTTGTGTGAATCATTGATGCTGAATTGCTGATATGTTAGAGTGAAGCATGTATATGCATTGTAAAAGGTAAATTAATGTAAGTATCTCAAACCCTATATACATCGTTAGGACCTAAACAAACCTTATCTTATATAAAATTACTATGAATATTTAAGAATATAAAACCCTAACTTTTATATTAAGAAAATCCCCTATACCAAGTCAAAATCCGCTATATTCATTTTCTTAATTATCGGACGTACCTTACTGTATCGTTGTCAATTGTATTTTACTAATATATATAACTAGAAATATGTATGCGTTATTAACTTGAAATATAAATTGAAATTTTTATTCAATTATATATGAAATGTACATATGTAATTGTTAATATATGTCTTAGAAAATAATATTCATAATACTACGATTCAACTACAGTTTATAATTTATATATGTTATATAATATTTCATAGAAGGGTCACGAAAAAGAGAAAATTTAAAGTACATATTACTAAATATTTTTGATTACAATATATTGTTGAAATTATTAAACAATATGTTTAAGACCATTACTTGTAGCAAAATCAACTATATATGGTATTTTCGTTAAATAGTTAATTTGATAAATAATTTTCTGTTGTCTTACTTCATTATTTTGATAAAAAACCACTACAAGAAAACATAGATTTACCGACTACAAAAACAGTTACTATACAGTCGCTAACTACTTAGTCACGACTGATAGGCGACTGACATACGTAGTCGCTAAACAGTGTGTAGCTAAAAAGTCACTATGGAGCTACTAATTGGCGACTGATAATTGGGGTCACTCTTCCCTTGCCCAACAGTCGCTAAAGTTGCGACTGAATTACAACACTTTAGCGACTGATATGTTACTCATTTGCGACTGTTTGGGTACTGTTTTGTTTACGCTTTGGTGACTTTTTTGCGACTGTTTAATTATCATGTTTTTAAAAAAAATTCTGATAAAAATGCATTATTTGATTTTGTAATATCAAAACTGATTAAGAAAACATGTACTAAAACATAACAAACATGAAATTAAACAAAAACATAAGTACCATGTTTTTACAAAAGTTGCAAAAGTTCAAAAAAACATCCAAATATCCAAGCAAATAAACAAGCAAATATTACATGAGGGAACCTAACTTTGAAAATCAGCAGAGTTTGAGTCACTGGGTTTGAGATTCGAGGAAGGCGACATAGTTTGGGTTAGTCTTGAGGAAGCTCACCAAGCGTGAGATCTCTGCTTGTTGCTCAGATGCAACCCGTAAAGCCTCAGCTGCAACCCGTGAAGCCTCTACCTTATGCTCTGCTTGTAGAGCTGATTGTTTCTCTATCTTGCGGTTAGCGTCTTCTAGTTATTGTTGCAGGGTTGTGAAAGTAGAAGAGCTTCCAGGGTACTTCCGCTTCTCGTTGATGTAACTTCCTAGGCTTCCAACCCCTGTTTCAAACCAGATTATATTGTAAAGTACTTACAAATTAATGTTACTTTTCCTATTAACATCTAAATTGATATTATACTACCATATTATATTGTTAAAATTACTAAAAATCAATTGATAATATACAACTAAATTTTATTGAAAGGATTACTAAAACTTCTATTATATTAAATTTCACAAATAATAATTTCGTGCGTATGCACGGGTCAAAAACTAGTAACCTAATAATCCCGGTAATTAAAAAATATTCATGCAAGATCACTTCATAGTTCCTACGATCACTAAATATGAATCAATGATGCGGGAGCCCAAACGACCAAATACCAAAGTAATATTACTAAGTACTAACAGTCGTCAGAACGTTGTTTAGTGGAATGATTATTCAATTATCAATTTGTATGTGAAGCTTAGTACTATTAGTTTGCTGACAACAACCAATCAAGTAACATATTTTCAAGTTAATTGATTTTTTAGGTATTTGTTCTCCTAAATAATTCGCAGAATGAGATGTAAAAGAAAGTCAACGTGGGAGAGAGACCAGCAAAGTCTTGCTGTAAAATTGCTTAGGTAGCGCCCATTAGTTTCAGCCGTTCGGCACGGCATGAACATGATTCGACCGTCAACGCTCTTATATTTAATTTCGATATCATTTAAAATCATTATCGACAAAAGCAATTACAAAGTCAAGTAACTTTCAGTTGATGTCGACAAGGGTTTTGAGTATTCTATGAAATTCCAACTATGTGTTAGACATTTTGAATGTTTTATGACAAGAAAATTCAATATTATTTTTAGATTTTCCATGGATCCCTCTCGATTACCAAAAAGAAGAAAGAAAGTATAAGCTTAAAAATATTTTATGACAAAAGTTAAGTTTTGGATTCAGAAATCTATACAATAAATATATAGTTTAAAAGAAAGAAGTGATTCGACTTCGTTTTGCTCTATCTTTTGCTGTTGAAATCGTTTGCATTCATCATATAGTTAAGGCGATCAAATAATTTATCAATTTGGCAAAATTGTGTTTGTTTCACATATATTGAACAATAACTATATATGTTACCAAACCAACACTTATATTAATCGTGTTCGCATATTTGAAAACTTGAGTCAACTGATGAGTCTAGATTCTATTCTCAATATATAATGCCTACATAATAAGTCCATATACTTATCCATCAGAGTACGAAAGAGAGCTTAGCTGCAATATCAATTTAAATGATCAAAAAGTCAAGCGTCGACTCTACATATTTAAACATCGGTAGATATCTATAAAACTATTTTTAATTCAAAAGAAGTAGGACTTTTTGGACTCTTACGAGGAAAACAAAGTATGTCTGAAATTTCATCGGTATACCAATGCCACTATATATAAAATTCATAACAGAGACAAAATGTCACAACATGACATGACGAGTTTGATTAACTTTAGCGATTATATTTTTATAAAGATTCTCATTACATAGTCACTCCAAAGTAATCTTTGAACAAGTCTCTGGCTTTGCGTTCTTGAATATTTTATATGTCACCGTTCCAAACTAGAGACATGATCATTAATTAGGTAGGAATTTTATCAAGACATTATATATAGATTTTTCCATTCATACCACCAAGATGTTTGTTTATCTTTGGACTTGTTAAGGAGTCAATAGTCGCAGCTATAAAATATTGGGTTCTCATCTCATTGCTATCATAATTTATGGTGGACCAAAAAAATACGCCCAATTAAACCAGAGTTAAAAAACATAAGCGATACTGATGCTGCGATGGTAATTGAATTAGATCAAAACGTTCGGTTAACTAATAATTTTGGTCTATACATTCTCAGTCTCAGGAACTATTGGTTCTTGTCAATTATAAAACAAAAACCATTTCATAAACCGAACTAACCAAAGCACACCAAACCAAACCATCTTACTTTAAAATCGAACTAACCAAATTCGATTGAAACGAACGTTAAATGGAGGAAATGTCAAACCAGGTTGAGCGCGTGAAGTCAAGCAGACGATGGAACCCACACAAGTCTCTCATTCGGGATCAACCAAACCAAAACACAATGGGCGCCACAGTGACCACACCTTTAGTTGACCTTGACACCTTTAGATTGATTAGAATAATTTCTTTCTGAATAGTTTCTTCTTTTCGTCAAATGTTTCTTCCCGTATAATCTTCTTATAACATTGATTTCGTATTTTCTTCGTCCAAGTTTCTTTTTGAGTAATTTTTAAATGATCATATTTAAACACCCCTAAACCAAACATTTTAACATATTTGTCAGAAATTAAATTATGTGTATCTGGTGGTACATATGAGATATGGCCCCATCTGGTACCAGGTGAATGATTTTCTTTTATTTATTACTTATTCATGTTTTATGTCTTTTCCACAAAGTCTAGTTTTATTATTTTAATTTAAATAAAGACACTAATGTATTTTGTTTTTGACACAAATAGGTGATGAGATATTTGTATCTTTGCTGATGTTCATTTTAAAAAATATCGTTAGACCGCCAATAATTCCGCTATCCTATAAATGATTCTTCACGTCAGACGAGGAAAGTTTGAATGAAAATATGCCCACAAACATAATTTCATTCATTTTTGCGTTGATGATTTTTTTATATTTGATATATTTTGGTACTGTATTTAGTATTTGTTAAATAGTACGTTTTTTTTTAAACATCAAATTAGATAAATTGATGTTAAAATAGTACTATATTTTTTGTTTTACTTTGAGAAAACCTCACGGGACCATCTTTTTGTTTTACAAATTTAGTTTTCATCCTTTATTTTATTCGTACCAAAATATAATGTATTTTCTTTTTATAAAAAGGTATTGTCTTTATCACGCTTCAGGCTTCACTGCGACGTTTAATATTTAAAAATACTCCCCAAAAAAGTCATATTCGTCCATTTGCCCTTTGATAAATGCTAATATATCTCTAGCAACTATTATAGTATTTCATTTACACAATTTTTTTTCAGGAACTTTGACAATTATGTTATTTTGGGGATTTCTCCGTGCGTTTGGGTTAATAATAACCAAATCTCACTTCAGAGAACTCACAAAAGTGCCGCGAATTTGGGGAAAAGAACGAGTCCATCTTTTTTGCCATTTACCTTTAAACCCTTTTTGTTTTAAATAATTTCTTTTTCCCCCTTTACCTTTTCTTTATTTTTTCTTTACTTGAAAGCTGTACTCTTCTTACCTATGGAATTTTCTTTACATTTGAGTATTTGACTCTTAAATAAATAATTAATGGTAAATAATGGACAAGCAGTTCATGACAAAGTAAAAACCCTGTGGGCAACAATCCAAGTTATAAAAAAAAAGCCATAAGCAATAATTGACTGAATGGATGACTAAATATGATATGAAAAACTAAATTAGCAGCAAGTCTATATATGACATTAGATGGCTACGTATAAAGTAACATTGAAGAAGAGTATCTTATACACATGAATAATCTATCCTTAAAATCTTGTACCTATCCTAATACCACTGATTCATAGATGTGAACATTAACAAAAACGCCTTTAAAACGAAAACATATGGATAAGCATTCCACGTTACTAATAGTGCATCGTTATGTTGTTTCTAGATAAACAAAATCTTTGAGTGGTCGACATTGACAAAGAAAAATACTTTATATCTGTAAAGAAAAATTTGAAGTCACGTATTACAAGAAAAACCATGCTACATCCCATGAAACAAATTAATTCTCCAAGAACATTATCCAGAACGAATTTAATGTTATCCAAATAGTAGAAGATAAAGAAAATTAGTTGGACCGTCGGAATGAAATGCGATCCTTGCTGATAGTTCATGACGTGTTCAATTAATTTTGCCACCAATCCACCGACCTCAACTCTTCTTTTGGTAATTTGTTTTCTATGATATCTTGTGATACACAATTTATAAACGTTATGAGTTATTTGGTTTTGAAGTATTTGCTTATAAAAGGAAATTTGATAGTGAATATGTTCACGATATTTAACGTATGGAACAACTGATAGTAATGGCTCGATGTTATAAATGTGTTTATTCGCATTCTAAATATCATTATTGTAAACACGTCTTCAAATAAAGTACCTTTTTGTTAATGGGTTTTCTATTTAAATACCTAAATATAGCAATTTTGAGGATGTAAGAAACATTAACTAATGAGTTACATACTTACATTATCCTGAAAACAAAATCTTGAAAAACTACGTACACAAAGATAATTTGGACATTAATCGCTATGTGTAAATATGGGAATTGATTGGATAGAGCCGTTGAACCCATCTAGTGGGGTCTTAAAAGTCAACGAATAGTATTTGATTTACACATATATGCGTACATCGGCGACACTTTCATTCACACTTTCCTAACACCTCTGGTGGGTGGTGACCACTTTTTTTTTACTTTCTCTGACTTTAATTTTGTTAAGTTTCTTTTGTTGGGTTTCATTTTTTCAGAATTTTATTTTTTTTTTTTCTTTGTCAAAGAAAATAAAAATTAATGTAAAGAATAGTTTCATTTCTGTTTTTACATATCTACCATTTTTTTTTGCTATTTTTATCATTTATAAAACTAGAATAAACCGAATGTGGTATATATCAAAAGAAATTTATCATCTAAAATATGACATACATACAGTATAAGTTATGACATTGTTAAAAAATCCACAGGCTCCTCATAAAGTCAAAATGTAAATGATGCAGTTAATAACACATGTTCACATAACGGTTACCAAGTTGCTCAAAATCATGAAACAACGTCACATTGTTTAATTATCTTATATTCTTATGATGTGGATAAATAAATTACAAAGCATTATTATGGATTCACACAGCTAAGAAATTAAGAAAAGACAGCTCAACATATTATTTTTCCACTTCTCTTCCCAACTGTCTATATAACTTAGCTCTAATAAGTAATCTCTGATCTCTCCATCTATTCCTTTTCAATTTCCACTCTCCCTATTGTTTTGCAAAAAACACACATCCCAACAAAACAAAATAGAGGTTCATCAAAAAAAGAGTACTAAAGAATTTGCTTAAGGGTCTCTTTTATAATTTCTTAAGAAAAGAAAATGCCCGCCGGTGGATTCGTGGTCGGAGATGGCTCAAGGGCTTATCCCGGCAAACTCACTCCCTTTGTTCTCTTCACTTGCGTTGTAGCTGCCATGGGTGGTCTCATCTTTGGATACGATATCGGAATCTCCGGTAATTATCTCACTATTTTTTTTTGTCTTTTAACACCACAAGTATCTATGCAGTCAGTCATCAACACCCCCAAAGTAGCAGTTACAGTTTTTCAAACACCTACTAGTGAATTAATTATTGGTTTTAAAAATTTACAAAATCGCCACATATGTTTCTATAGAGTCATAAACACCCTCAGGCCTCATCCATCCCATGTATGATCTTCTTTTTTGGGGAATTTTGTAAATTAATTTTGAAAAAAATAAATACAGGTGGTGTGACGTCGATGCCGTCGTTTCTCCGGAGATTTTTCCCGTCGGTGTACCGGAAACAGCAAGAGGAGGCGACATCAAATCAGTATTGTCAATATGATAGCCCGACGCTTACGCTATTCACTTCGTCGCTGTACCTAGCGGCGTTGATCTCGTCGCTGGTGGCTTCCACCGTGACGAGAAGGTTCGGACGGCGGCTCTCGATGCTATTCGGGGGCATACTCTTCTGCGCCGGAGCTTTGGTCAATGGCTTCGCTAAACACGTTTGGATGCTCATTGTCGGTCGTATCTTGCTCGGTTTTGGTATCGGTTTCGCTAATCAGGTCCGTAAATAGTTTATATATACTGACCATATAAGTATTTAATTATCTAAACTAAGATAAAAAACCAACAAATTTTTGAAAATAACTCTGTTACGTGTCGTTATAGAATTTAACAGATTAAAAACTTTATGATTATATAATATGGCCGATATAAATGTGCCTTGGTTTGTGAAAAAAGAGTTATGGACCAAGCCAACCACATCCATTGAACACAATCATGAAATAGTTAGGTCAAGTTGACATTATTAATTTTCTTGCTTTTTTTTTACAACGACGATCATTATTTTCCACATTTGTACTATATGATACAACACTTATTTTAATTTGTTTTTGATATTTTTCGGCTAGGATCCACAGTTCCACATGGTCAGTTTTTTTTAAAAACTTTTCTATGGTCTCTTTACTCGACTTTTTCAGTGATTAAAATAAACGTATTCATTTGTTTTGACGCCATATTGGATATGTTACAATAACTCTTAAAAGTTAAAACAAAAATAAAAAACCTCTGACCACTAATTGAGACGGGATCTTTAGTTTAGGAAAAAAGGTCATATTCGGACAGTATCTTCTTGAACTAGTAGAACAAGAATGACGTAATAATTAACCTTGTTTAATCTCTCTATTTACAGTCCGTGCCACTATACCTCTCTGAGATGGCTCCATACAAATACAGAGGATCTCTAAACATCGGCTTCCAGCTCTCCATCACCATCGGGATCCTCGTCGCCGAAGTCCTCAACTACTTCTTCGCCAAAATCAAAGGCGGTTGGGGATGGCGGCTCAGTCTTGGAGGCGCGGTGGTTCCCGCCCTGATCATAACCCTCGGCTCCCTCGTTCTTCCCGACACTCCCAACTCAATGATCGAGCGAGGCCTACACGAGGAAGCCAAAACCAAGCTCAGGCGAATCCGCGGCGTTGATGACGTCAGCCAGGAGTTCGACGATCTAGTCGCCGCTAGTAAAGAGTCGCAGTCGATTGAGGACCCGTGGAGAAACCTCCTCCGCCGTAAATACCGACCACATCTTACTATGGCCATTATGATTCCGTTCTTTCAGCAGCTAACCGGAATCAATGTGATTATGTTTTACGCTCCGGTTCTGTTCAACACCATTGGTTTCACAACCGATGCTTCTCTCATGTCCGCCGTGGTCACTGGCTCGGTCAACGTCGCCGCCACTCTTGTTTCTATCTATGGTGTTGACAAGTGGGGACGTCGGTTTCTCTTTCTTGAAGGCGGTACACAAATGCTAATATGTCAGGTAAGGAACAATATTACTACTTTATATATTTCTTGGATCCATATATAAACATTTAAACTAATATATGAACTTGTACCAAATATAGATGTGTCTAGAGATCAATTTAGTAATTTGGTCATTCTTAATTAGGATGATTAATGTGTATATTGATGAAGATGCGTTTTAGAGGTCGATATATGTTGATGAATAAGAAATTAATCCTTATAATTTTGGGTACTACTTATGTTTGTATATCATTGTACTAATTAAAATGTCGTTCGTTTATTTTTTTTCTGGTGTGATTGTAGGCTGTGGTTGCAGCGTGCATAGGGGCCAAGTTCGGGGTAGACGGGACCCCTGGTGAGCTGCCAAAGTGGTATGCTATAGTGGTTGTAACGTTTATTTGCATCTACGTGGCGGGTTTTGCTTGGTCATGGGGCCCGCTAGGGTGGTTAGTGCCGAGTGAAATCTTCCCGTTGGAGATAAGGTCGGCGGCGCAGAGTATCACGGTGTCGGTAAACATGATCTTCACGTTCATCATCGCGCAAATCTTCTTGATGATGCTTTGCCATTTGAAATTTGGGTTATTCCTCTTTTTCGCCTTCTTCGTGGTGGTGATGTCGATATTTGTATACATATTCTTGCCGGAAACGAAAGGGATTCCGATAGAGGAGATGGGTCAAGTGTGGAGATCACATTGGTATTGGTCAAGGTTTGTGGAGGATGGTGAGTACGGGAATGCGCTTGAGATGGGCAAGAGTACTAACCAAGGAACTAAGCATGTTTGATTTATCATTGTTTTTTTTAAAATGAGAGTTTTAAGACAGAAAAAATGATTTGTAATTTCTAATTTCGTAAAGGAAAAAGTGTATTAAACTAGATATATTGGTGTTTATATAATTCAATATCACATGGTGAAATTATGCATATGATTTTTTCTTCGATATCGTCATGCTGCTTTTTTTGACTGTTACCACTTACCATTATATTATATGAGAGAGGTCGTAGTTAAGCCCCAAAAAATGTGAGGAAGCTTGCAAGAGTGCAAGTCTTATATTTTCAATTTGCAGGAAACTTAAGAGGGAGGATACGTTGAGATAATAGTATGTGATATAATGTTATATCTCACAAATATAATTCCATCGAAATCAAATTATAAGGGTGATAACCAATTTATGAGACTTTGCACAATTAATTTCTGAAATAAAAACAATATATTTGATTATACTTTTAATAATCGTGAAGGCCCATGCCACCAACAAAGTTGTTAATTTAAATTAGAACGATATATAAACTCTTAGAGATTACCAGCTAACAATAATGAGTTGATGACAAGTAAGTTGTCCTTAATAATCAAACTATATCTATAAAACAGATTAGTCAACTAATCCACTATAAAAGAGAAATTATCAATTAAACCTTCACATTTCTCTCCTAGTGAAAACACTATAAATACCCACTAAACACTTAACATTTCTCTCCACCAATCTCAAACAAACTTAAACTCACTACTACTTCTTGAGCCTTTTGGAGACGGAGAAGAAGATCATTGAGGAGGTTCCTGATTGGGAATTTGGAATTATATATCTTGGTTTTTGTATTTGTTATAACATCTCAATCAATAAAATAAAAAATTTCGACCTAGATTCTTCGTTTTCCATAAACTTTCACAAATTGATTACTTATATCATAACAACAACTATAATTCTTGGTGTGTGTTTGAAGCAGTATTAATTCAAACCGTATTTATGAAACGTATACCTAAAACGGTCATGTATCGTATAGACACAGTATATATGACCACCAAAGGCGTATGTTAGAGCACTAATGCGGGTTTACCAAAAGTTATGCAATTGTCAACGTTAAAGCATCCAAAAAACCTCATAATTTTTTTTTGAACTACTCTTAAAAGATTAGAAGAAAAGGAGTCTTGGCACTGTAAAAGGAAACTTAGAAACCAAGAAAGTAATTCGGAACCGCCCAATGTCTTTTTGTGTTAATTTAATTCGGTTGGTATTTCAGTCCGATTTAAACGTAACCGATTACTTCACTCATTAAGGTTGAAAAAAATCACAATTTTGGTTTGATCCTTCTGGCTAATGATAGTAACATACCCTCGAATTTTTATTGCACGTTAATATAGCAGTGTTCTTAAATAACGCTATCAAGTGCTATGATTAACATATTGGCATATACATCAAAAAATAATTTAGTATAAGTTTTACAAAATTAAAAAACGTATTAGAATACATATAATGCATATACATATGATGTATAGGCCAATATGTTAAAATTAACGTATCACGTAAAATTAAAATACGTTTAATGCAAGTCCAGCAAAACGTATTAGTTTTTCAATTATATATTTTATAAATGTATATAAAGATTAGAAAGGTTGTATGAAGAAAGAAGACTATAAATCCAACCTGAACCGAACCAAATGTTATTATCAAACTGAAACGAATCAAACCGAAGTAAAATTCGATTGTACATATAAAAATTTAATTTTGATCAGTGGTAAATCTTTCTATATATCATGTAATTAAACTCTGATTTGTTTGGTTTGGTATAAGAATTAACTAATAGTTTGACTTGTTGTGATATTCGGTTAACTTAGTTTGGTTTGGTTCGGTTTTATGTTTAGTGTATACATAATATGTTAATCCACTATATTCATAGTCAAGAATGCTACATTTAAAATTATTATCTAACAATAATTTTTTTTAGCCGAAAATAACTAATCCACCATATTTACTAGATATTTAAGTGAGTAAGTTTTGTGCAGTATTATTTATGTGTATATGTAGTAATTACTGTTTTATGTAAATTAAATGAAATGCGTATTATATGACTATGGATGTAAATAAATGTCTCTAATTGAATGCTTGAAAAAAACGACTTGACAAAAAAAATAAGTTGAATAATATTATCCAACAATATTATACAATATTTTTTTTTTAAAAGTACATCTCCAACCGAAACACCATTTTAATGCTGAAATAACAATATATTTGGTGTATTTTTAACACTAAAAAAAAATCCATCTCCAACCACAACACCAAATATTACACTAAAAATACTATTCTATATTATTATATTACTAAAACTAAGATTTTCTAAATCATCTAATAATTTTAATTTATTAATTAATATAAAATTACAAAAGGATAAAGTAAAAATAATAAAAACAAATTACATCATACTAATTTTCAGAATTAATATATTCCGACCAAATGATCAAGATGATTTTACCCAATATTACAATATCTTAGGTGAAGATTTTTTTCTGGTTTTTATTTTGTAATGTTGTGTTTTCTATGTTTATTTGAATTTTATGTATTTTTAATGGTTAGTTAAATTTTATTATATATATTATCAATCAAATTACTAATTAATTTTAATGTTTTCTCAGGTTTGGTATATTACTTTTTATTACAAACTTAAGTAGATTCTTATATAACTAAGCTTTTAAAATAACATTTAAACAAAAAAACAATATTATAGTGTTTGGCGTTGGCTACAGTAAATCACCAAATATAGTGGTGTACTGTGCAACAAAAATGAATCACACTATTATAGTGTAAATTATACAGTCTGGTTGGAGACAAAAAAAAAAAAATTCTTCCACGTTATTATACAGTTTTGCCGTCCCATTGGACTTGGCCTAAGAATGTCCATGGAGCCAACTAATTAATTCTCTAATTTGGTTACTTCATTCTCACATAAACATGGTGGATTAACATAGTCAAAAATTCTACATTTAAGTTCTTTATTTTTGTTTAATCATCTCTTTTAATTTGTTATGTTGAGTTTTTTTTACTAACCTTTTCTTTATTTTGTTAATAATAGATTATGGGAGCAAAAACGCCTTACGAAGTGTTGTTGTATGCATGTTAACCTTTTTTGCATTCTAAATACCTAATTAGTAAATACGTTTCTTTTTGTTAGTGGGTTTATAATAAAGAATCAAGAAATACTAAACAAAAGAACCCTTGGAAGCCTCTCTATAGTTCTTTTTAAAAGTTTTAGCTCTTAATTAATTAGTCAGAATCATAACTTTTTTTTACACCTTTTGCGCAGTGAGACTAAAGTGGCATATCCAAGGAGCTGAAGAGGCAATTAGTTTCTCGGTAATTTCACTTCCTTTTGAGTGATGACTAATATTATGTAATTCTCTAAAGGAGCGACGATTGTTGATTCTTCGGTCACTATGACTATGGCCCCGGATTACCAACTACCTCCTTCTTTGGTAAGTTCTTATGCCATTTTTTTAAAGAATGTAGTTCAGGTTTTAATTTAGCATAATTCACATATGCTGCAGGTTGCAATGGGTGCAATGGGTGCTGTAACTATCCAACTTATGTGCAAAACTCAACGAGTAGGCCTTGTTATTGGCAAAGGCATAGCAACCATCAAAGCCATCTTGAACTTACACTGGTGCCAAGGTAACCATTTCTCCTTCAATGCCAGGATAAACTTTATAAAATACATGATAACATTATGAATCATGATTGTAATGTCTATTCTAACTCATAAATGCAATGTTGGGTCTGTCAATAGCTTGCTGGTGGATGCAGAGTAGACCAATCTGAACACATGGAGCGACTTCATCTATAGAACACGAGCTGCTAATATCTTGATCCAACAGATCCAATCCACCGGTCTCGAGGCAAGATTCCCATGCCTAGTATATAGTTTAAAAATTGACAGCATGCATCTAAGAAATTTGTTTACATCATACATACAAATCCCCTACTATCTAATACTACCCTCCTATTAAGCAAATTAATCATTCGAGAACCTTTTTTGGTTAAGGCAATTACGTCTCGAGTAAAAGTCTGGTATACAATACCGTTTAACTTAAATCCAAATATCATCATCGTTTAACTTAAAAAAAAAAAAAGTGAGATTACAACATATGGGTACAAAGAAAAAGAAAGACAAATTAATTTGACAGGGCAGAGAATAAACTTTGGAAATAATAAACAGAACCAATGGATTTGTTAGGTTTGAAGAGTAGATCAAAAGATTTGGTAAGGAGATCATGAACCACAACTGGATGAGAGTAATCACGACCTTGAAGCAATAACTTCTTCGTGTCCAGGATTGCTATTGGCGACAGTGGGAATACGGGTTCCCCAAACCAAGCAAAAGTGTCGTTGAGATCTATAGAACACATTTTCTTCCAAGTCTTGTTGGAGCCTGAAGAACCGAGTGACCAAATGACTTGGGTGGGCCAGTTTTTCACGGAAACGCACAAGCGGTTATCGAGGATGCACAAGTTGACGTTGCAAGGGTCGCGTAGATGGGAAAAGGGAGCCTTAGAGATGGATGACATGAAAAGTTTCGGTGTGGAGATCAAAAGACAATACCTTGGTTTCTTCACACTCGGTAAACCAATAGAGTGACCCATCTAAATAGACGGGAGTCTGGTAAGGCAGAATCCGGTAAGGAGAAGCTGGGAGGACGTACCTCCAAGCGTTAGTGCTAAAATCGAAAACTTCACAAGTGGTAACGTTGCCGAGGCGAAATTCGGATGAATTATATAACCAAACGGGCTTGTAAGTGCCTGTGAATTTGTCTTTACCGAATCCAAGCGTAGGAATATAGGAGCCAAGCGCGCCTTTGTTACACTTGTCAATGTTGTAAATCGATGTCTCCGATTTATCCCAAGACTCGATTCACAGATCTTAAAGCAACATAAACATAAACGAGTGCACCATGATTTACGAGTTCCCTCTAGTTGCAATTGGCAACTCTGAGGTACGTCTCGGTCAGGAGCTTCCTCCTCACGATCTTTCACTATAATCAATCAAGAGTTACACTTGTGTTTACAATGGAGATTACACTCACTCACCCTCGAACTAACCCCAATCCGAGATACATGAACAAGAAAGAAGAAGAAGAAGTAGAGAGAAGAGATAACCCAAAAACCCTGAACTCTCCCACTAGCTCTCTCTCTCTCTCTCTCTCTCTCTCTAGACTCTCGAAGAAGAAGAAGATGAATCTTCTAACCTCCTCGTCTGGGGTTCTCTTTTTTCACAGAAGAAGCTTCGAGTCTCTTCTCTTTTTAATATGAAACGGCATCGTACTTGCCTCTTGTCACGTGTACTCACGTGTCTCTTTATTTCGTAAGAGATTATGAGATCCTCTGTTTCCAACAGCAGCTTCTCCTAATGCTTCTTTCAAGTTGGCTCACAACCCACTGTCAACGAGGAGCTGTTGAATGCAGGAAAGAGGAAAAGTCTGATGCCATCGGGTGGCGGGATTCACCACGACACTCGGTGTGTAAAAACAGTAGAGGCATAGTAGACCGTCACAACTGCCGTGGCAGATCATGCTGCCCGAAGAAGGGAACCTGACCGTATGAACTATGATGGACGACCCGAACACAATTCTGAGATCTGTGCCCAGACCATCATCACCAAAAGAACTGAGGTAAACGAAAAGGACATCTGGACCTCGTGATTCAATACGACGGACCAACTGTTGTTCCTGGAAACATTGGGAATCGATTGTGGATTTCCAGTTCTTGGATACAGACTTGAATTTCAGCAGAGACTTCACAGGAAGTCTCTCGAGGATGTGCTCTACAACATCGTGTGGTAGCCATTCCACAACACTTGAACGATGTCTTTTCAGTGAACGATTCAATACCAAACTTGAACAATGTCTTTTGACCATTGTTTTGTCTTGCTTCTCTAATCTCCATCAACAGACGACTGGAGGGCTTTTAAATATATATATATACACACGAGCTAGCTAGCAGCAATCGGAAAAAAAATAAGAAAACTTCCAAGTCAGTTTCTTTCCATTAAGGAAAAAAGTAAAATTTCAATACTCCTAATCGAAACTTATAATATCTGATTTTTATGGATAATTCAATCGAAAATCTCAACAACGATACTATTTCAGATTTCATAAAATCATTATCATAATAACAAAAGCTAATTATATAATCACAGCAGGTGCCTCATATTCAATTTTATAATCTCAAAACAGAGGATTCTTCGTAGTAGACTAAACTCTGATTGATGATTTTGTGTCGCTTTAATATGGATTATTATATCAATTTATTTGTAATTGTTTATAAAATCATTAATAAATAATTTTACCTCCCATATTGTACCTCAGTTTATCTCCCATATATCTCCGTTTGTGTTATATGATTCACTGAGACAACACTCTCTTGATCTTGAATCTGCAATGCAAAGACTGGTTGCTTTGGAGTCGGAAGATCTGTTGCACTTGTGATCATGGACACCACTTGAGCAATGTTTGGCCTATCAATAGCTTGTTGTTGGATGCAGAGTAGACCAATCTGAACACATCGAGCGACTTCAACCGGAGAACACGAGCTGCTAATACCTTGATCCAGCATATCCACTCCACCGGTCTCCAGCCAAGATTCCCATGCCTAGTATATAGTTTAAAAATTGACAGCATCTCAGAATTTGTTTTCACCATAAGTACAGTAATTTAAAATGTCTTACATATTCAAGAAGGGTTTTGCCTTCCTTTCCACAGCTAAAGCTTGAAATCTTCTTCCCGCTTATGATTTCTAACTGCAGAACTCCGAAAGCATATATGTCAGACTTCTCTGAGAACATCCCAGTCCAAGCATACTCGGGAGACATGTATCCTCTGTTCATATCCCAAACAGTCCGCTAAGTTTGTTAGTTGGTTTAATGTTAAGATACGTCCGCTAAGTTGACACTATTACTACTTTGACTGAGCATGTCCTTGGGATAGATACTTACAAAGTTCCAACAACCCTACGAGTGTTGTCTTGATGTTGGGTTCCTCGAAACATCCGAGCCAATCCAAAATCTGAAATTTTTGGGTTCATGTTCTCGTCCAAGAGAATGTTGCTGACCTTCAGATCTCGGTGTATGACCCTCAGGCATGAGTCACGATGAAGATAGAGAAGCCCACGTGCAACACCTTGAATGATGTTGAACCTCTTAGGCCAATCAATCTGAAGCTTTAGCGTCAAATCTAGCAAATAAGATAAAGCATATTAATGAGCATGAAAGATCATTCTCATATGATAAAAGGGAAAGGAAAAATGTAGAGGCAAATGCAGGAAAAGGAGCAGACCAAAGAGAAAATTATCGAGGCTTTTGTTCACTAGAAACTCATAAATTAGTAGCTTTTCTTCTCCATCAATGCAACATCCCAAAAGCCGAACCAAGTTTCTGTGTTGTAGTTTTGAGATTAGTTTTATTTCGTTCATGAACTCTTCTGTGCCCTGTCCTGAGCTACTAGAAAGACGTTTAACGGCTACTTCCTTCCTGTCTGACAGTTTTCCCTAGAGCAAAGTTGCAGACAGTCATCCACAGAACAAAGAATGACACAGACATGAGAAGACCAAAGGAAACCAATTATCACTTACCTTATAAACCGGACCAAATCCACCTTGACCGAGTTTGTTTGAAACATTGAAGTTATTGGTAGCAGCTCGTATAGTATTCATCTCAAAGAATGTTAAACCTGAGATTTCTTGTGTTTCCAAACCATTTTTCCATGAATCTTGTGAATTGTTGAAGAACACCCAAGATGGCCCAACAAGTCACAAATGTCTGTGAGTTAGTATGTAATTTGATCACGAGATAGAGGTGTCGAATGCCTCTTTTCTGCTTTAACATAATTAAAGATGAAAACAAAGCACAAGAAAAGAAAGAGGGCTACTATGTTATCCGGTGTCTCACCATTTTGCTTCGCTCTGTATCTCCAGTACTTATATGAGGCAAAGGCTAAAATCACAAAAATGGAAAGGCTGATACTACCCGCAATAATCTTGGTTTTCCTGCTTCCAGCTGAGAGATTTACCACCAAAAACAATTGTAATAAGTAAAAACCACACTGCAGATGAAATGAACTCATAAACGAAGTTAAAGAGTAAATGCAATAAAATTGATGGGTTTTTATGGGAAAATGTCTTGCAGCCCTACCCAGTTCTGAACTTGCGAGACGAATGGAAAGAAACTCTCCTCCAATGGAATATCTAACTGTGTCTATTAGCTCTTGACTCCATAGCAAACATCCAATTCCAGTAATATACGCAAAAGCAGTGCAAGAGCAATTGCTGAGACAACCCTGGTGGCATTGATCTGCATCCACAAAGCTTGCGTATTCGTAGAGATCCGGAGGCTTTACATTAGCCAGACGATAGAAGACGTCTGATCCTTTTCCTTGTGTTTTTGTAGATGATTTTGCCTGACAAGATAATTCTGTACGTCTCACACATCCAGAAGTCGTGTTCCCGCCCTTCCACGCCTCCTTGTATTTTGGTACAAACCCTCTTATGCATTTACACTTTGTGGGAGTGGACGTCACACACAATCCAAAAGGTCCGCATGCACCATACACATCACATGAATTCGCTGGAGTCACAAATTTCAAAACCCAGCCTGTCCCATTGTACATAAAAGTCTTTAGATATCCCTCTGATGTTATGATGACTCGTGTAAACTCAGAATTTCTCTGTAAATAAGAGAAGTACCCTGTTCCATTTCCTACATCTTGTGAAAGGCTGAATGGACTTGTGTACGATTCATCCATTAGTGGTACGCCAGTGAACCCGGTCTTAGCCCATGGACCGCTTCTCTTATAAAGTGTCGAGCCTCTCATAGTAATTACCTGTGCTGGCACTTGTGGCGTTAGCTGAACTACAAAATCACCAGGGGATGGATCAGTGTGGCTTTTCCATGAACTCAATACTTGCCTCTCCCCATTGGCAAGGTTGTACATCAGCGATGAGTAAGGCAACATAGTATCACCAAGATTCTCGAAACTTTGCCACAAAAGATTTCCTGAAACATCATCAACGATGACAAGATTTCCAGTATCTAAGAGCTTTGCATGACAGTTGTTAGATGTGGAAGGTCTTCTGGTTGACCAAACAACATTTTTTCTGCTGTCAAGCAAAATAAGACTACCATTACTGCTGATAGTAAGGTTTGCCACAGGATTTGTGATCGGCGTTTCTCTGTTAGCCACCCACACAACCACCCGTGGTGTAATTTTCTTGAACCAGATCCCGACATACTGATTCTGAGAGTTGTTAGGTGTGAAGAATCCTAACTCATAAGTTCCACCAGGGGAACTCAGAGTTTGTCCCAATGTCAAAGGACTTGAAGTAGTTATAGCTGCATAGCCACAACTTAAGAATATACTTAACAAGAGAAAGCAAGGAAAGAGAACAATACCAATCTCTCCCAAGTGTATTCCCATCTGTCCAAAAGAGCTCTCCTTCAGATCCGAATGTAATGAAGAAAAACCTTAAGTTTGATTAACTGAAAGAACTGAGACAAAATGATTTGTATTGTTTTATATTTTGACATCTCATTTCTTTGAATAGGCATTTGACGACAAAAAATAGAAAGAAAAGAAAAATAAACCAGAAAGATGACTTACGTTTCTCTCTCTAAAAAAGAGAAAATGCAATCTTGTCCTTAGATATATTATCATATAAAAATAAATTGGAATACTTTATTCTAATATAAACCTCATTTTACATCAACCCTGTCCATGTCCAACAGAAGCCTTTGTTTGATAGTACATTAGAAATTTCAATGATTTCAGAAGCCTTTGTTTGATACTTTGTTTGTAGTCTAAACAGAAATAAGACTTTTTCGCTACCAATTTCACAAGAAACACTTTTCAGCTTTCACATGTACTGGGAAAGAAAGGAAAAACAGAGTTGGCAAAAATGAATAAATTACCTGGAGGATTCCAAACGAGACTTTGCCCATATATCTATAGCGAAGATATCATCATTCGTGATCAGCACACACCATGTTTTATAATACAACAAATTGTAGCTCTCTATGAAGGCTTCTACTTCAGACTAGGTCATCAGTGTTTTGGGTGGAGGTCATCTCACCAGTAATCTCCGCATGAACAGGCACCGTTCTTGAAATGGTGAAACCGTTGCATGTCTCGTACTACAATTTCCCGTCCGGTCACAAGGGAAATGTATTTTGTAGCAGTGTGACAGTCAGCGCAGACCCGCAGATTCTTTCTAACGTGAATAGTTGTACCAGCTGTTGTATTCAGGAGTCCAAAAGAAATAGCCAGCTTCTCGCTGTGGCTACTCAGCAACTGCTTTTTAACATCATCTTCCACGCCGAGGATTAAATTTGTGTCAGGAACATAACCAGCTTCCTTGATTTTGCACATCAGCTTCTCAAGAAAAGCATATATCTTCTTGGAACTGGGATGAGCTGTGCTTCCTGAGAAGAAGCTATGCACCTCATTCTTTATCTCCACCACACTCCATCCAGGAGTTTTGCGCAAACCCTGTCTCAACATTGAAACTCTCACTTCTCCCACCTTTTCCCACATTGAAGCTGCACGATATATGTTTGCAAGAAGCACATGATACCCACCATCATCTGGGTTCAACTCAAACAGTCTCTCTGCTGCTTTCTCAGCGAAATTCACATTTTTATGAATCTGGCAAGCACCTAACATAGCACCATATACATTGACAGCCGGCTTAACGGGCATCTGCATAATAAAGTCCCATGCTTCCTTCAACCGTCCAGCTCGGCCTAGAAGATCGACAATAGCTCCATAGTGGTCCATTGACGGTTCTATGCTGTAGTTTTCCTTCATCATGTGGAAGCACTGGAGTCCTGTGTCCACCAAACCGGAGTGGCTGCAAGCAGAAATAACAGAAAGAAATGTGACACCATTTGGTTTGATGTTGCCTTCTCGCATTTCTTCAAACAACTCCAGAGCAGCTTTCCCGTTACCATGCGTCCCATATCCATCTATCATAGCATTCCATGTTGTCACGTGACGCTCGCTCATC
>NC_025687.1:5004055-5005598 GCF_000633955.1 Camelina sativa
CAGACCCGCAGATTCTTTCTAACGTGAATAGTTGTACCAGCTGTTGTATTCAGGAGTCCAAAAGAAATAGCCAGCTTCTCGCTGTGGCTACTCAGCAACTGCTCTTTAACATCATCTTCCACGCCGAGGATTAAATTTGTGTCAGGAACATAACCAGCTTCCTTGATTTTGCACATCAGCTTCTCAAGAAAAGCATATATCTTCTTGGAACTGGGATGAGCTGTGCTTCCTGAGAAGAAGCTATGCACCTCATTCTTTATCTCCACCATACTCCATCCAGGAGTTTTGCGCAAACCCTGTCTCGACATTGAAACTCTCACTTTTCCCACCTTTTCCCACATTGAAGCTGCACGATATATGTTTGCAAGAAGCACATGATACCCACCATCATCTGGGTTCAACTCAAACAGTCTCTCTGCTGCTTTCTCAGCGAAATTCACATTTTTATGAATCTGGCAAGCACCTAACATGGCACCATATACATTGACAGCCGGCTTAACGGGCATCTGCATAATAAAGTCCCATGCTTCCTTCAACCGTCCAGCTCGGCCTAGAAGATCGACAATAGCTCCATAGTGGTCCATTGACGGTTCTATGCTGTAGTTTTCCTTCATCATGTGGAAGCACTGGAGTCCTGTGTCCACCAAACCGGAGTGGCTGCAAGCAGAAATAACAGAAAGAAATGTGACACCATTTGGTTTGATGTTGCCTTCTCGCATTTCTTCAAACAACTCCAGAGCAGCTTTCCCGTTACCATGCGTCCCATATCCATCTATCATAGCATTCCATGTTGTCACGTGACGCTCGCTCATCATGGTGAAAATCTTTCTAGCAGTCAAAATTGCTCCACATTTCGCATACATGTCGACTAGAGCCGTAGTGACAAACACGTTCTTGTCCAGACAACTTCGCAAAACAACACCATGTATCCACTTGGCCTGATGTGTAACTGACAACTCTGCAAGAGCAGTTATCACACTCACATAAGTAAACGTATCTGGTTTCACTGTCCAAGCCTGCATCTGGCTGAAGTAAGTCAATGCTTCGATGGGACGTCCGTTCTGTGCAAATCCTAATATCATTGCGTTCCAAGATACAAGGGTTCTGGTCTGTAATTTCCCAAATATAGAAGCTGCAGTATCAACTTCCTTGCACTTGCAATACATGGAGATCAACGAGTTCACTACCGAAACATTTCTATCAAGATCCAACTCAACCAGTAACTTATGAATGAATCTTCCTCTCTCAAGATCCCCCAGGTCAGCACAAGCATGCAAAGCACCCATGACAGACACATCAGTGGGTTTCACTCCTTCGTCCAACATCCTCTGAAAGATTACCATTGCCTCCTTAGGATTCTCATTCTGCACATACGCATCAATCATTGAATTCCATGAAACAACATTCCTTTCTAGCATCCCATCAAAGAGCCGTCGAGCAGTTCCCAGAGAACCACATTTTGCATACATATCAACCAAAGCAGTGGAGATATTGACAAGAGAATCAAATCCACACCGCAAGGCATACCCATGAATCTCCTTAC
>NC_025687.1:5006202-5010828 GCF_000633955.1 Camelina sativa
CCAGAGAACCACATTTTGCGTACATATCAACCAAAGCAGTGGAGATATTGACAAGAGAATCAAATCCACACCGCAAGGCATACCCATGAATCTCCTTACCAATACTCATCGACCCCAAAGCAGATACAGCAGGCAAAACAGAGACAACAGTGATAAAACTAGGCTTCAGATTCTCCTGACACATTCGATTAACCATTTCCAAAGCCATCCTCGCCATCCCATTCTGTGAATACCCAGCCAACATTGTATTCCAAGAAACCAAATCTCTCTCAGGCATTCTATCAAACACCTTACGGGCCTCATGTACCTGCCTACATTTTACATACATATTCTCAAGTCCAGCCATGGCAAATAGATCCAGGGAGAACCCACTCTTCACTAACAACCCATGAATTTCTTTTCCCACCCTAAGCTCTGCATCGTCTCCGCAAACTTTCAGAAGATAAGTGAAGTTATACACAACAGGCTCAACGTCATCGTACCTCATCCGAACAAAAAAATTCAAAGCTTTCTCCAAGTCGGAAACTTTAGCATACCCTTTAAGCATAGTGTGATACAGAACATCGAGCTTATCATCAATGGGTTCAAAAACACGAGCAGCCTCAACGACGCTGCCGTAGCGACAAAACAAGCTAACAAGCTTCGTCTGGAAAAGGTGCTCCTGATAAAGACCATTCTTGAAGACGAGAGGAAGAATGTGACGGAGGTCTTTCAGAGAAGAACATCTCTCTAGAAGAAGAGCCGCAGGGTGTTCGTAGACGTTAGCAGGAATGTAAGTTCTCTGGGAGAGAACGTGACGATGGTAATTTGGGGAATTAGGGATTTGAGGAACTGTTGTGACCAATTGTGAGCTCATCATGGTTTTGTTCTGAAAAATCAATCCTTTACTGACGATTCATTCTCTTACTATTATACATTTTATCTTCAGTGTCTGGATTTCATTGAATTGATAGTGACGCGAGATTGTTTTGTAGTAGAAGAAGGTGAAAGTGAGTTACTCGTCTCAGGTAAATTAAGACCAAGTCGTAATAGGCGGGCCAATTTTGGTCAATTGAACGTTCGAAGACCGCCATTAATAAACAAATGATGAATCCAAATCTTGCATCATCATCTTAGAACAGTGCTACTTGACTTGACTTTCTAACAGTATTTGGACTTTTCTCTTGAGAATTTAATCCTCACCACAACACTACAGAATCACTTGACACAACTCCAGACCCTACCATTGTTTACATTCAATGCTGAGATCTTTGCTACTTATAGATCTGTTGTGTTTGTGTTTTTCTCAGGAGATATATTAAGAAAGCAAAAGCTATACCAAATTGGGACTGTTCTTGGCTTCTTGAGAGGGTGGTACTTAAAGCTATGGGACTTCATCATGATAGCTTGAGTCCATTTGTTCTTGCTCTTGCACTGTCTAGCTTCTTCTTGAGTGTCTCTCTGGCTCAGGAAAGAGCTTTCTTTTCCGGCAAGCTCAATGATTCTGAGACAATAGTTTCCAGCTTTCGCACGTTCAGGTTCGGTTTCTTCAGCCCTGTTAATTCCACAAGTCGGTATGCCGGTATATGGTATAACAGCGTTTCTGTACAAACTGTGATATGGGTTGCTAACAAAGATAAACCGATCAATGACTCCTCTGGCGTTATTTCGGTATCTGAAGATGGAAATATCCTAGTTACAGATGGTCAGAAGCGTGTTCTGTGGTCAACTAATGTCTCTACTCAAGCTCGTGCCAATTCTACTGTCGCTGAGCTTTTGGATTCAGGGAACCTTGTGCTAAAAGAGGCGAATACCGATGCGTATCTTTGGGAGAGCTTCAAGTATCCTACAGATTCTTGGTTGCCAAATATGTTGGTTGGGACAAACGCAAGAACTGGACGAGGAAACGTCACGATAACTTCTTGGAGAAACCCTTCGGATCCTTCGCCCGGGAGCTACACTGCTGCACTCATCCTTGCTGCATATCCAGAGCTCTTCATAATCAACAACAATAATAATAACAGTACGGTGTGGCGAAGTGGCCCGTGGAACGGTCAGATGTTTAACGGTTTACCAGATGTGTATGCGGGAGTCTTTCTTTATAGATTCATAGTTAATGATGACACCAATGGATCTGTCACCATGTCATATGCTAATGATTCAACATTAAGATACTTCTACATGGATTATAGAGGATCTGTGATCCGAAGAGATTGGAGTGAGGCTAGGAGAAACTGGACGGTCGGGTTACAAGTTCCTGCAACCGAGTGCGACCTTTACAGCCGATGTGGCCAATTCGCGACTTGCAACCCTAGGAATAAACCGTCTTGTTCTTGCATTAGAGGGTTCAGGCCAAGGAACCTTATAGAGTGGAACAATGGAAACTGGAGTGGTGGATGCATAAGAAGGGTCCCTTTGCAGTGTGATAGACAGAACAATAATGGGAGTGCTGATGGGTTTTTGAGGCTGCGGCGAATGAAACTGCCTGACTTTGCAAGAAGATCCGAAGCCAGCGAACCAGAATGCTTAAGGACTTGTTTGCAGACATGTTCTTGTATAGCTGCTGCTCATGGTTTAGGATATGGCTGCATGATTTGGAATGGAAGCTTAGTGGATTCGCAGGAGTTGTCGGCTAGTGGAATGGATCTTTATATTCGTCTTGCACATTCAGAAATCAGTTAAGAGTATTATTCCACAACTTTTCTCATATTCTTAGTTTTTAAGTGACTGCAGTTTTACTAATTCTGTTATTTATTGCCAACTCTCTATTAGAAACACAGGACAAGCGACCAATTTTGATTGGTGCAACATTGGCAGGCGGTATTTTTGTTGTGGCTGCTTGTGGTCTTCTGGCACGACGAATTGTCATGAAGAAAAGAGGTCAGAATTTAACTAAAATTATGTTTGCTTCTTATTAGCGTTGGACTATTTAGTTTTAACAAAACCTTTGGATTTGGTCTCAGCGAAAAAGAAAGGAACAGATGCAGAGCAAATATTTGAGAGAGTGGAAGCTTTAGCTGGTGGTAATAAAGGAAAGTTGAAAGAGCTACCATTGTTTGAGTTTCAAGTGTTAGCTGCTGCAACTGACAATTTCTCTCTCAGAAATAAGCTTGGACAAGGCGGTTTTGGTCCTGTTTACAAAGTGAGTATGACTTTTAAAAAGTTATGACAACAAGAATTTCTGATCACTCCAACAACTGTTGACATATTTTTGTTGCAGGGGAAGTTACAAGAAGGGCAAGAAATTGCTGTGAAAAGACTGTCACGAGCTTCGGGACAAGGGCTTGAGGAACTTGTTAATGAAGTGGTTGTAATTTCTAAGTTGCAACATCGGAATCTTGTGAAATTACTTGGTTGTTGCATTGCAGGAGAAGAAAGGATGTTAGTCTATGAGTTCATGCCCAAGAAGAGCTTGGACTTTTATCTATTTGGTAATTTATTACTATTTTTGTTTTCAAACTCTGTTCCAATCTTTATCATTGGTCACTAACAGAAGCTAATGTGTTTCAGACTCAAGGAGAGCAAAACTTCTTGATTGGAAGACACGTTTTAATATAATCAATGGTATATGTAGAGGTCTTCTGTACCTTCACAGAGATTCTAGGCTGAGAATCATTCACAGAGATATGAAAGCTAGCAACATCTTGTTAGATGAGAATCTGATTCCGAAAATATCTGATTTCGGGTTGGCCAGAATCTTCCCAGGGAATGAAGATGAAGCAAACACCCGAAGGGTTGTTGGAACATAGTAAGTAACTCAACCCTAACAATATGTTGCACCTTTTCTCCATAGAGATAGTTATAAAACCGCAAAAATTAATGTATTGTGCAGCGGCTATATGGCACCTGAGTATGCAATGGGAGGACTGTTTTCAGAGAAATCTGATGTTTTCAGCTTAGGAGTGATACTCTTAGAGATTGTCAGTGGAAGAAGAAACTCAAACTCGACTCTTTTAGCTTACGTAAGTCTACCTTAACTCTACTAAGTTTCTTAACTCTCTTGAGATTTTTCAAGCTACAAAAGCTTCACTGTTTATAGGTATGGTCAATTTGGAACGAAGGTGAGATTAATGGTCTGGTAGATCCTGAGATCTTTGACCAACTCTATGAGAAAGAAATACGCAAATGCGTTCACATTGGGCTTTTGTGTGTTCAAGAAGCTGCTAATGATAGGCCAAGTGTTTCTACAGTGTGTTCTATGCTCAGCAGCGAGATTGTAGACATTCCAGAACCGAAACAACCTGCTTTTATATCTAGGAACGGTGTTCCAGAAGCTGAGTCCTCCGAGAACAGTGACCCTCACGCCTCTATTAACAATGTCACTATTACCGATGTCACAGGGCGTTAGAACCTGCAGAAACCAAACTATATGTGTAATTCTCAAAGCTCTTTAAGCATTGCCAGAGAATATATCATCTATCTATAGAGAGAGCTATGTCTCATAGCTCTAGTAATGTACAAAAGCTCTGTTTCATGATGTCAAAAAAAAACTCTGAAACGAATTCTCACTGTACGTCTGTACGAAATCAAATATGTAAAAATCTCTTAAGCTTTAGTTAGTCCTTGTAGGAGGTATTTGCTTCTTTTCTGAACAGTTCCACTTGACTTACCTTTCAGTATTTCAGTATTTGGATTTTTCTCTTGAGA
>NC_025687.1:5016914-5027539 GCF_000633955.1 Camelina sativa
TTTATAGGTATGGTCAATTTGGAACGAAGGTGAGATTAATGGTCTGGTAGATCCTGAGATCTTTGACCAACTCTATGAGAAAGAAATACGCAAATGCGTTCACATTGGGCTTTTGTGTGTTCAAGAAGCTGCTAATGATAGGCCAAGTGTTTCTACAGTGTGTTCTATGCTCAGCAGCGAGATTGTAGACATTCCAGAACCGAAACAACCTGCTTTTATATCTAGGAACGGTGTTCCAGAAGCTGAGTCCTCCGAGAACAGTGACCCTCACGCCTCTATTAACAATGTCACTATTACCGATGTCACAGGGCGTTAGAACCTGCAGAAACCAAACTATATGTGTAATTCTCAAAGCTCTTTAAGCATTGCCAGAGAATATATCATCTATCTATAGAGAGAGCTATGTCTCATAGCTCTAGTAATGTACAAAAGCTCTGTTTCATGATGTCAAAAAAAAACTCTGAAACGAATTCTCACTGTACGTCTGTACGAAATCAAATATGTAAAAATCTCTTAAGCTTTAGTTAGTCCTTGTAGGAGGTATTTGCTTCTTTTCTGAACAGTTCCACTTGACTTACCTTTCAGTATTTCAGTATTTGGATTTTTCTCTTGAGAATTTAATTCTCACCACACCATCAGCTACCAGTGTTAAATGCTACATTCAATGCTGAGCTCTTGCTATTTAGATCTTTGTTGAGTTTGGCTATTTTTTGTAAACGATATTACACAAAGCTTTATCCAAAAGTAGGAAGTTTCTGTTCTTGAGTGGACAGAACTAAAGATATGGGACTTCATCAGAGCTTGACTTGTTTTGTTCTTGTTCTTGCACTGTCTTGCTTCTTCTTAAGTGTCTCTCTAGCTCATGAAAGAGCTTTCTTTTCGGGAAAGCTCAATGACTCTGAGACTATAGTCTCCAGCTTCCGCACGTTCAGGTTTGGTTTCTTCAGTCCTATTAATTCCAAAAGTCGATATGCTGGTATATGGTATAACAGAATTTTTATACAAACTGTGATATGGGTTGCTAACAAAGATAAACCGATCAATGACTCCTCTGGAGTTATTTCGGTATCTGAAGATGGAAATGTCGTTGTTACTGATGGTCAGAGGCGTGTTCTGTGGTCAACTAACGTCTTTACTCGAATCCGTGCCAATTCTACTGTCGCTGAGCTTTTGGATTCAGGGAACCTCGTGCTAAAAGAGGTGAATACAGATGCGTATCTTTGGGAGAGCTTCAAGTATCCTACTGATTCTTGGTTGCCAAATATGTTGGTTGGGATAAACGAAAGAACCGGAGGAGGAAACGCCATGATAACTTCTTGGAGAAACCCTTCAGATCCGTCGCCGGGGAACTACACTGCTGCACTCGTTCTTGCTGCATGTCCTGAGCTCTTTATTTTTAACAATAATAACAACAATGCTACAGTGTGGCGAAGTGGCTCGTGGAACGGCCAGATGTTTAATGGTATACCAGATGTATATCCGGGGGTCTTTCTTTATAGATTCATAGTTAGTGATGACAGCAATGGATCAGTCACCATGTCATATGCTAATGATTCAACTTTGAGAAACTTCTACATGGATTACAGAGGATATGTGATCCGGAGAGATTGGAGTGAGGCTAGAAGAAACTGGACGGTCGGATCGCAAGTTCCGGCAAACGAGTATGACATTCACAGCCGATGTGGCCATTTTGCGTCTTGCAATCATCGAAAAAGCCCGCTTTGTTCTTGCATTAGAGGGTTTAAGCCAAAGAACCTTAGAGAGTGGAACAATGGAAACTGGACTGGTGGATGCGTAAGAAAGGTCATTTTGCAGTGTGAAAGACAGAACAATAATGGGAGTGCTGATTGGTTTTTCACGCTGCAGCGAATGAAATTGCCTGACTTTGCAAGCAGATCTGAATTCAGCGAACCAGAATGCTTAAAGACTTGTTTGCAGACATGTTCTTGTATAGCTTTTGCTCATGGCTTAGGATATGGCTGTATGATTTGGAATGGAAGCTTAGTTGATTCACAGGAGTTGGATGCTCGTGGAATGGATCTTTCTATCCGTCTTGCACATTCAGAATTCAGTTAAGTAGACTTCTCTCATATTACTACTTTAGTGTGATTGTAGTTTTACTAATTCTGCTAATTCTTTCCAATTCTCAATAGAAACACAGGACAGGAGACCAATTTTGATTGGTACATCGTTGGCAGGCGGTATTACTGTTTTGGCAGTTTGTGTCCTTCTGGCACGAAGTATTGTCATGAAGAAAAGAGATCAGAGTTTATGTCCTTATGTTTGCTTCTGATTAACCGTTTAATAGTTTTAGTTTTAAACTCTAATAAAACCTTTGGTTTCGGTCTCAGTGAAAAAGAAAGGAACAGATGCAGAGAAAATGTTTAAAAGAGTGGAAGCTTTAGCTGGTGGTAATAAAGAAAAGTTGAAAGAGCTACCATTGTTTGAGTTTCAAGTGTTAGCTGCAGCAACTGATAACTTCTCTCTTAAAAATAAGCTCGGACAAGGAGGTTTTGGTCCTGTTTTCAAAGTGAGTATGACTAAGGATTATGAAAACAAGAAACAAGAATTTCTGCTGACATATTTTTTGTTGCAGGGTAAGTTACAAGAAGGGCAAGAAATTGCTGTGAAGAGACTGTCACAAGCATCAGGACAAGGGCTTGAGGAACTTGTTACTGAAGTAGTTGTGATTTCCAAGTTGCAACATCGAAATCTGGTGAAATTGCTTGGCTGCTGCATTGCAGGAGAAGAAAGGATGTTAGTCTATGAGTTCATGCCAAAGAAAAGCTTAGACTTTTATATATTTGGTAATTTATAAGTATTGTTTTTTTGTTTTCAAACTCTGTTTCAATGTTATCACCAGGTCAAATAACATAAGCTAATTTGGTTCAGATCCAAGGCAAGCAAAACTTCTTGATTGGAAGACAAGGTTTAACATAATCAATGGAATAAGTAGAGGTCTCCTGTACCTTCACAGGGATTCTAGGCTGATAATCATTCACAGAGATCTGAAAGCTAGTAACATCTTGTTAGATGAAAATCTGATTCCGAAAATATCCGATTTCGGGTTGGCCAAGATTTTCCTAGGGAATGAAGATGAAGGAAACACTCAACGGGTCGTTGGAACATAGTAAGTTACGCCATTCTAACCATATGTTACATTCCTTTTTTTTTCCCATGAAGGTAAATGTACCTGATGTTACATCCTGCAGTGGCTATATGGCACCTGAGTATGCAATGGGAGGACTGTTTTCAGAGAAATCTGATGTTTTCGGCTTAGGAGTGATACTCTTAGAGATTGTCAGTGGAAGAAGAAACTCACATTCAACTCTATTACCCTATGTAAGTCTACCTAAGTCTACTAAGTTACATTCAACTCTCTTATGCTTCTCAAGCCAGAAAGCTTCTCTATCTGTTTTTTAATAGATATGGTCAATCTGGAACAAAGGGGGNAGAATTCAGTTAAGTAGACTTCTCTCATATTACTACTTTAGTGTGATTGTAGTTTTACTAATTCTGCTAATTCTTTCCAATTCTCAATAGAAACACAGGACAGGAGACCAATTTTGATTGGTACATCGTTGGCAGGCGGTATTACTGTTTTGGCAGTTTGTGTCCTTCTGGCACGAAGTATTGTCATGAAGAAAAGAGATCAGAGTTTANCTCTACCAACAACGTCACCATCACTGATGTCTCAGGACGTTAGAACCTGCAGAACCAAAATGTACTGTGTAATTTCGTGGAAGTCTTAAGCATTGCCAGAGAAATATATCATCTATCTTTATAGATGGTAATGGACAAGACATTTCTGTTCATACAACAAATTCCCACTGTACTAAATCATAAATAAAAATCAAGAATGCTCATCTCTTGAAAGAAAAATCTCTTAAGCTTTTGCTAGTCCTTATTGGAGGAAGTTCCACAGATGTAAGAGCCGGCTTCTTTTCTGAGCGTTCATGCGAAAGAGAATGACGTGTGGAAGTTTCAGCTTCTTGGTGTTGAGACTCAGGATCCCAAAATTGGTGTTCATGATGACCATGACCAGAGTATCTAGGAGAAGGAGAAGCTGGGTAACTTTCAACGCTACGGTTATTGAAATTATGAAGGAGATGGATTGGAGATGAGCCATGTGTTGGTGTGGTTGGACGGCTAGAGAAAGGTGTGTTTGATCCCGAGTGTCTTCCGTGTTTAGTCTGGTCCTTTGCTGTGTGATGCCACTTCTTTAATGCCGTGGCTACTCTTTCGTTAAATACCGTTGGCTTCATTTTAGTACCCATCTACACACATTTTTCATATACACAATGTCAAAAAAACTAAAAGATCATATATCCAAAATCTGGTTCTGTCACACTCAATGTTGTTTAGTACCTGAGTAACAAGTGCATAGAGTGGAAGAGTCACATAGCTGCAAAGTATCTGCACAACAACTCTGCAAGATTTGTAAAATAGGGGAAAATGTTATTATACTTTGTCAGTCAAAGGACTAATTCTCAGAATCAACAGTCAAGATTATGTAAGCTTACCCAACTACAATTCTAATGACCACATCTGCATTGCTTTCATGGAAACAATTCTTGAGATTAAATTCATACTGCAAATAGGAAAAATTTATGACATAACAATTAGTATGGCCTGAAACAACAGCAATGTTCGTAAAGAGAATGAAATGGCTCGCTTACCGTACTCCAGGCAAAAAAGGCAAGTTGAAATGCATTCTGCAAAGTGAAAAGGAATTGGTTCTCATGAGTTAATAATAATTCTACTGTTATGAGAAAAAAAACCGAAAGAGAAGAAACGAGAGGTGAAGGATATAGTATTGTACCGTAAAAAGGACCAAGTGGATAAGGAAAAGAATGAAACGTGGCTTGCCAAACCAGAAGAGGTCATCACCAGGCTGAACCACCGGGGCGCCTCTCACCACATCACCTTTCTCTTGGATTCTTAGACCCAATTTGGTTATTATGACTTGAAGCTTTGTTCCAACGATTAGAATTACGACTAGTGGAATAAATGGTAACCAAAGGTAAGAACGTAGTCCTGTTTCAAAAGAGAACCGATGTCAGGTTTTGTGCATATATTGATGCAGCTAAGGCCTAATTTGCACAGTAAGCAATCAACATTTACCATTTGTATTGGTCAAGAGGAATAGCACGGCGACAAACCAAATAACCGGACTGCATAAAGGTGGCAAAAGATTAATACAAAATATCCAAATTGGCTTTTCTCAGACTATAAAGAAAATCATGGTTAGTTCCAAACCTGATTTCAACAACAGTTTTGAAGTCTTCCTCTAAGGATCTCTGAATATACTTGCGGAAATCGAATCTTGATTCGCTCCCGTGAGCCAAATGTGCCTGAAAAAAATGTAGTTAGAACATTGTCTTGAAAGATAAGTGTTATAAGGGGAAAAGAATAAATTCCTTACCATGATGAAACCATGTCTTAGTGCTAAGTAATCAACTTTGGTGACAGATCCATAGAACTGTCTGAAAAAACACACAATCCATAGTGTTATACTCGTCTTGCTCCAGAAACTGAGATGTCTTCTCCCAAAAGATGTGTCCCTTGCAAACCTGAACCTCTCAGGATCTGCATAACAAGAATGATTCACTGTAAATTTCCCATTTCGGTCTTTTAATTTCTGTCGACTACTCTGATTCACATACCGTTGGAATACTGATACTCTATTGTCTTAGTCTCCTCCTCCCATGACTTCCACCTCCTCATCTGCAATACTCAAGAAAGCAAATATATAAATAATCTTTCTTGATTCTCGCCTTAGGCAAGGCGAAACTCACAAGAAATGTTACCTTAGTCTTTCCGAGAGCATAAGTAACAATGCAGTAAATAACATGAACCACGGCGAGCACAAAGATGAAAATATGCAGCTGGTGGATCCCATAAGCAGATACAAAAGCCACTTTCCCCTGAGAAGATTTATCAATTGCAATCAAAATCTATCCGTTTTACAAGCCAAGAATGATTTGCATATGTATAGGAGATAGATATTGTTGTTAGTTACCTTCTCTGCACATTTGTCATAACCTTTGGTGGCTAAACTTCGTCTAGGGATATAAGATTCAGCTAACTCAAGAAGAAGTCTATGAACGGGTTTATCTCCATCACCATCACCATCTTCTTTCTTTCCGGTGTCTTTCTTGTGGTATTTTCTAGCTTCAGCCTCGGCGCTGCAAGGGTGCATTGTCGATGCAACATTCTTGGAGATGCAGATATTTGAGATTGGTGTTTGTCCAATTGTGAGGAGTAGTGATATGAATCCCAACAGCATAAGCTCTGAATCAAGTTTTAAGTATAGGAAATATATAAGTAGCTTGTTAATAATGGATGAAGTTAGTTAAGTAGAAAAAAAGATTAGTTTTTTCTAGTTACCTGCTTTGACCTTTTCAAGAGCTTCAAATAAAGCCTTCTTGTGCTTCTTTTTAAACCACTGTTTAGGTATATAAAAAAATAAATGGGCAGAGATTTTAATTATTCACATATTTAGTAATGATAGTGATGGGAGAAGAAGTAAACAAAATGAAAAAGAGAGCATTAACCAAAGAAGAAGACATAGAAACAGAGCAGTAAGCAGATCAAGAACACAAAAAACAGAGGAAGAAGAGCTTATAAGAGAGAAAAAACAGAGCAAGAACACGAAACAGAGGAATCTTGAAATAAGGACTAAATCTAAAGGGGACGACTTACGGTTCCAATTTTGTGAATAGATTTTTCGAGGACAATCGAAATGAATAGTAAGACGAAGCAAACAACAGCTACTGCCCAAGTAGAGGTCTCTTCTAAAGTCCGCTCTTTTACTTGATTCGCCATTAGAGCTTTAATCCAAAGCAAAAGCAAAACCCCCTAAATGACTCTTCTCTTTCTTTCCAAAGATCTTGTCTTTTTTTTTTTTGTTTTTTTAACAAAAGAAGTAAAGAAACAAAACACGAGAAGAGACAGAGATTTCGTGTTCTTCTTCCTTTGCTCTCAGTTTTAAATTACTACGCAAACGCAAGTTACGAAAAGCACATTTGTGTCGTAATATATATATAGAGAGAGAGAGAGGAATGAGAGAAGGCGAAAGAGGAAAGGGGGAAGGGAGAAGATAAGACCCGTAATGAGAGACTGTAAACGAAAGGCTTCGTCTATATGTATTAGAATACTAGTAGTATACTACGTCGTTCGTTCGTCTTTTGGAGAAGAATCGTTCAACGTTTTGACTTTCGTATTATTCCCACATGTGACGACTTCTCAAGTACTTTCAAGTCTTTTTGTTTTTTTTGTTTTTAAACATTTCTCAACTACTTTTGATGTCTATGGCCGTCAAAATAATGTTTTAATTCTATTTTTAATAATCTATAATTTGTCGCTTGTTTAACTCGGTTTTTGTTATTTGTTGTAAAAAAATTTTAGAGAAAGATGTTTGTAAGAACGACGAATAAGCAAATTTTGAATTTGAATTTAATTTTGTTCAAATTTTGTTTACTTTAGATTGTATAAAAGCTATATATGTATATATGAAATGGCCACTTGAGTTGAAA
Organism: Camelina sativa; assembly: GCF_000633955.1. Taxonomy (NCBI): domain Eukaryota; kingdom Viridiplantae; phylum Streptophyta; class Magnoliopsida; order Brassicales; family Brassicaceae; genus Camelina; species Camelina sativa. Next base: position 5,024,453 of record NC_025687.1, read on the forward strand.
GACATACCATAATGAGATCTCTCGTTGGAAAGTTCGTCCTTTTTTTTAATTTTTTTTTTCTGACTGCTTGTTTTCAACTTGTTTGTTGTTCTATCTAATATAAAATAAATAATAAAGGGATATATAAATAAATAAGCTTACTCGTTAGACGACAAAAAAGAATTATCATACTCGTTGAAATAAGATAAGTCGGCCACAAATTATTTTATGAAAGCAACATTTGATCTCTTAACAAATTTCTGTTAGAAGTTTACAATTGACGTGGGTTAGTTAATTTCTTTTTTTTCTTCTTCTTGTTGTTAATTAACATATATATATATCTCCTAGATTTTAATTTAATTTTGGTAGTCAATTATTATACAAGAGTCTTATAAAATATATATTCGAAAACAGCTTGTACAGATATGATGAACAGATGCATGCAACAATGATTAATTAATAGAAACATTATTATAATTCCCACTGATATCAAGAATCATCATTTCTTAAAAGAAGAATTGCTGAAGCTTTTGCTAGTCCTCACAGGAGGAAGTTCTGAAGATGAGAGAACCGGCTTCTTTTTCTCTGAGCTTTCATGGGCAAGAGGATTATGTGTGGAAGTTTCAGCTTCTTGGTGTTGAGACTCAGGATCCCAAGAGTGGTCGTGTTCTTGAGAACTTGGGTGACTTCCAACGCTCTGTTTATTGACATTGTGAAGGAGATGGCTTGAAGATGATTCATGTAATGGTGTGGCTGGACGGCTAGCGAAAGGTGTGTTTGATTCCGAGTGTTTTCCGTGTTTAGTCTGGTCCTTCGCCGTGTGATGCCACTTCTCTAATGCCGTGGCTACTTCTTCATTGAATACTGTTGGCTTCAGTTGACTACCCATCTACACACATTTTAATTTTTATCAAACACAATGCCAAAAAAAAAACAAAAAAATCATGCATCTATCCAAGATCTGGTATGGACGTAACACTATAAGGTTCGTGTACTACGTACGTGAGTAACTAGCGCATAGAGTGGAAGAGTCACATAGCTGCAAAGTATCTGTACAAAAGCTCTGCAAGATTTATAAAAGAAAGGGGAAAAGGGTTATTGTACTTTGTCTTAAAAGGACAAATTCTCACAATCAATAGTCAAGATTATGTTAACTTACCCAACTAAAAGTCTAATGACCACATTTGGAATGCTTTCATCATGGAAACAATTCTTGAGGCCGAATTCAAACTGCAAATATCCAAGATTTATAAACTAGTATGGCATGAAACAGCAACGTTTGTAAAGAAAATGAAATGGCTCGCTTACAGTACTCCAGGCGAAGAAGGCTAGTTGAAATGCATTCTGCAAAGTGAAGAAATTTTGAATTGGTACGTATGTACTCATGAGATTATTCTACTGATAGGAGCAGTAAAAAAAACGAAAGAGAATAAACGAGTGGTGAAGGATAAAGTATATTGTACCGTAAAAAGGACCAAGTGGATAAGGAAAAGAAAGAAACGTGGGTTGTTAAACCAGAAGAGGTCATCACCAGGCTGAACCACTGGGGCGCCTCTCACCATATCGTCTTTCTGTTGGGTTCTTAGACCCATTTTTGTTATTATGACTTGAAGCTTTGTTCCGGCGATTAGACTTACCTGAAGTTATATTCATTCTGTTAAAAACTGGCGGCAAAAGAGACAAAACCGAAGAAAATGTTTGTTTATCGGTATATTAATTGTACTTACGACTAGTGGAATGAATGGTAACCAGAGGTAAGAATGTAATCCTGTTTCAAAGAACAAACCGATGTCAGACTATTGATACAGCTAAGATGTAATTTTTGCGGTAAGCAATGAACGTTACCAGTTGAATTGGTCAAGAGGAATAGCACAGCGGCAAACCAGATAACCGGACTGCATAAAGTTGGAAAACGTTAAGACAAAATATCGAAATTGGCTTTGCTCAGACTATACAAAAAAAAAAACTGATTCTATATATACAGTTATGCAAATATCTAAATTAGATTCCAAACCTGATTTCAACAACGGTTTTGAAGTCTTCCTCTAATGTTCTCTGAATATGCTTGCGGAAATCGTAGGTAATAATTGATTGGTTACGTGGAGCGAAATGCGCCTATAAAGTTTAGTCAAGATTATTTGTCTTGCGACATGAGTAATATAATAAAACATTAGATAAAAAATAATAAATTCCTTACCGTGATAAAACCATGTCTTAGTGTTAAGTAATCAACTTTGGTGATAGATCCAAAGAACTGTCTGAAAAAACACACGATCCATAGTGTAATACTCGTCTTGCTCCAGAAACTGAGATGTCTTCTCCCAAAAGTTGTGTCCCTCGCAAACCTCGACCTCGCAGGATCTGCACAAACACAACAAGAATTATTCACTTCCCATTCCGGTATTTAAATTTTGTCCAACACTCATATTTTATATTTACATACCGTTGGAAAGCTGATACTCTATTGTCTTTGCTTCCTCCTCCCACGGCTTCCACCTCCTCATCTGCAATACTCAAGGAAACAAATATATAATATAATCTTTCTGCATACACTCTTGATTCTCGCCTTAGCCACTGCATGCGGGAAATTAAATCACAAGAAATATGTTACCTTGGACTTTCCGAGACCATAAGTAACAATGCAGTAAATAACATGAACCACTGCGAGAACAAAGATGAATATATGCAGCTGGTGGATTCCATAAGCAGATACAAAAGCCACTTTCCCGGGCTAGAGCAAATCCATCAACGGCAGTCAAAACTTGATAGGTTTAACAAGCCGAGAATGATATTTATATATATAAATGGGAGATTAATTATAAGTTACCTGCCCTGTGCATTTGTCGTCACCTTTGGTAGCTAAACTTCGTCTAGGGATATAAGATTCAGCTAACTCAAAAAGAAGTCTGGATTTTTCTCCACCTCCATGTTCTTTCTCTGCAGCCTTCATCTTTGCAGCTTGGGCAGCACTGCAAGGGTGCATTGTCGATGCAACATGCTTGGAGATGCAGATTTTTGAGATTGGCGTTTGTCCAATTGTGAGGAGTAGTGATATGAATCCCAACAGCATAAGCTCTAAATCAAATTTGAATATAATAGAAGATACAA
>NC_025687.1:5028010-5039787 GCF_000633955.1 Camelina sativa
AAAAAAAAAAAAAAAAAAAAGGGTAAGAAGCTTGTCAATATATAAATGATGAAGTTAGCTAGTTAAGTAGAAAACAGATTAGGTTTTTTAGTTACCTGCTTTGACCTTTTCAAGAGCTTCAAATAAATCCTTCTTGTGCTTCTTTTTTAACCACTGTTTAGGTATATATAAAAAAAAGTAGGGCAGAGATTTTAATTATTCACAGATTTAGTAATGATAGTGATAGGAGAAGAGGTAAACAAATGAAACACATTAGAGCAGTGACCAAAGAAACAGAGAGGGAAACCAACTCCAAGAGACTTACGGTTCCAATTCTGTGAATAGATTTTTCGATGACAATCGAAATAAATAGTAAGACGAAGCAAACCACAGCTACTGCCCACGTAGAGGTATGCTGCAAATTCTGCTCTTTTTCTAGAGTGATCTTATTATCCATTAGAGCTTAATTTTTGTTTAAAGCACCAAATGCCTACAGAGAATCTTGTCTTTCTATACAAGAGAAGTAAAGATTAAAGAGATGGACATTTCATTTTTTTTTTTTTTTGCTCTCAGTTTATTTAAGTAGGCTACGCAATATTCGAAAAACACACAGTTGTGTCGCAATATATATAGAGAGAGCAATGAGAGAAGGAGAAAGGGGAAGAAGATAAGACCCCTAACGTAATGTGAGGACTGTAGTAAACTAGAGAGGCTACTATACGTACCGTCGTCTTTTGGAGAAGAATCGTTCGACTTTTCTATGATTCTTTCATGTGACGACTGTCGACTGACGAGTGACGACGAGTGATGACGACTGCTGACCAAGTTATCACAGTCTAATTTATCACTCTTTGTTTTGAAAGTCTATGGCCTTTATGGGTCAATCATGTTTTTTTTTTTTTTAATAATAATCTATAACTTAATGTATATTTTTTGGCCTATATATGTTAATAATTCTCCCCAAACTTTTCCAAAAAAAAAAAAAAAAAAAAAAAGTTGTAAGAAGGAATAAGCAAAGTTTGAATTTCAATTGTTTTTGGTATGATGTTTTGTTTATATTTTTTGGTTGTATTAACTGTTAAAGCTATATATCAAATGGCCACTTGAGATATACTATATACATTAGAGAATATCAATAGCATTAAATTCCCCAACTTCTTTGTTATTCTATCTTATTTAATAAGTGATATTTAATATATACTCAACACAAAATCTATTTTGTACTCGTTAAAATAAATCATTAAAAAATTTAGAATACTTTTTTTTTCTTTTTCTCTTTTTCGTTTCAGTCTTTATCAAAATGTAGGTTTTTAAAAACAAAGCTTAACGATATATCAGATAATTTTTTTTTTTTTGTGGAGGCATAGAAGAATTTTCAACCGTAATGAATGCTACTTGAAATTTCAAAATTATATTTTTTTTTTCCACCAATAGATGACCGAGAAGCTGAAACAAAAATAAGTTGGCCAAATATAAATTTTGGAAAAAAACATTTGATAATGTGATTTGTTCTTTATCTACAAAAGTTTCCGTTTTGGAGTTGACCATTGACGTATGTTAGTTTCTTTTTCTTCTTGTTAATTTCCTATAATTTTAGTTAATTCTGTTAATCAATTATAGTACAAAGTACATGCAACATATTCGAAAACAACCTATACAGATATAGACATATGCATGCAGCAATGATTAATTATACTGTAGGTAGATTAGATGCTTATAATTTTTAAGTGGAAAATTTTAGTGAAATTAGCCGACTCTCCCTTTAGCCATCGGTGTTTATATTTCAATAATCTAATATTAATGCCACGCAGATATGATAATTAATAGTATTGAATATTCTTTTCACGTCACTTGTAATTAACATCTTTTAGAATAATAAGAGTGGGGCTTAGGTTGACACACGATTAACGAAATGCTGACAGAAAAAAGAAAAAGACTAAACATCTCATGTGGACTGCGGAAGTAAAGATAGACATATTTCGAAAAACGGTCTATCCAGAACATTATCTTTTGGAAAATCTTCAATCTATTTTTTTTTAAAACACAAAATATATTATAAATGAATCTGAGAGTTAAGACGAAATAGTATTATAGTAATGACTAGAGATATATCGTGGAAATTGTGAGGCGAATAAAAACGAAAAAAACAAATTTTCTCGGAAAAAAACGAGATGTTGATTTTTGTTATTTACTGACGTTACGTCTAAAAGCACCTTAACCTTATATAATCAATGCTGCTCGAGACAATTGTCTCCTTCTTTAATCAAAAAATGAAAGACGAACGAGAAGACAGCTCTAATATAATTGCATACATAAACATATAATTTTATTCGTATGCATGTAGTAAGTTACTAATACAGTAATACCAACCAATCCCTTTTTTTTTTTTTTTTGCTGTCGGCGACATCAATGCACTTTTAGTAGTTGAAGACTCTAAATGCTGGTTTCGTATTTTATTTTTCCCTTTTTACAGTTTTTAATTGTTATTTTCAAATCAATATCAACAATAATTGTTATATAGGTAAAGGATTCATGTCACATGATGTTTTTCTTATCTTTTTTTTTTTCTTTTTCTTATCAATTAAAAAAAATTGTACTCAAACGCATTGTATTCATTTATAGTAATCGATCAGGTTTTAATAAGATATATCTTCATTGCCTATCATCAACATTATACAAATCCAAATTTCGTCCGTAATAAACTTTTTGTGTTCGTCATTTTTTGTTATGAATTTTCTGCTCACCGAAACCACACCAGTGATCATATAAGATAGATATTAAAGAACACGTATTAGGTTGTTTTAAACTTTGTTTAATCTTTGAGTGTTTTATTTTATGAGTTTAATACGTCTTACCAAAAAAATTATGAGTTTAATACGTTACGGTAATTTAGTTAGAATATAATAGTAAGTTTCAAAACTGATGACGTTAACGGTTAACCAATCGTTTTCTCTGTATTAAATAAAGAAAATAACATTAATTCTCAAGCATGCCAAACTAGATTCATTCTTTATTTATTTTTAGAAGTCCTCCAACTTTATCACCCACGACTTTCCAAAATGTCAATGAAGTCAACCTTCATTATTGAATGGTGAAATTTATATTGGTTTAGTTCCGATCAAATCCCGTAAACCGGAAATAATCAAAATTCGAAGAAAACCGAATCGAACCGACCCTTAGAAACCCAAAATTGGCTAAAAATCCAGATTTTGAAAAAACAAAAAGGTTTCTCAAAAATCCAAACTCATAAACCCTAATCAATTTTTTCTGTTCTTCAACAGACCTCTGCTTCCTCTGTACAGTCTCTGCTGCTTTTTCGTAGCTCGGTACGAATTTTTCCAAGATTCTTCAAGCTTTCCTAATCAGTTTCTGAGAAAGAATGGATCCAATTGCTTCGGTGTTTGAGAAAGTTAAGAGCTTTGCGAAATCGAGCCAGGCTTCAGTCTCCCGCCATTTCGGTCCTTCTTGCCATAACCCGGTAATCTCTTCATCCATCCTCTTTGTTTGAAATGGTCTGTAATGGCCCTAAAAGTAACTACCTTGGTATCACCATTGATGCTCTGAAATGGTTTGGGATTTGTGTTCAGATTGATATCTTGAAGCGATTACAAAGAGAAGCATTCTCGGATTTGATGAAACTTAGAGATAGACAAGAGAAAGTGGAGCGGATCATCTCCTCGTATAAATCATCTAAAGGTGGTCCGTTTCAAGAGACTAGCACTCATGTGAGAGGCGAGGTTGATGTCCTTGGAGCTATATTGCTGATTGGTAACACTGATGAGGAGAGTTTCAATAGAGAAGGAGTGAGACCTGGGTTGCTTTCAAGGTTTGTGTTTGAAACGAGTCTTAGGGAGACAGATAAGCTTGTGGCTGAGCTCGTTGCTGGATACAAAGGGGAAGGTAATCTCAGTGATTTCTCAGGGAGCCAGCAGTTGTCTTTAGCTAAAGTCTTCTACAGGGCAGATATTAATGATTGGTTCTCTGCTGTTGCTATTCCTGTTGGTGCCCATTTCAGAGATGTTGATGCTGATGTAGTGTCTTCTTACCAGGTATCCATCTTCTGTTGCAGGTTTTTATTTCTATATTGGTTGTGTTTTTGCTTTTATATTCAGCATTCATATTGTTTGGATCATTTAAACTCCAAAGGGTCAATAGTTGAATCTCAAAAACTGATTCCAGATTCTCATTGATCTCATATTGTTATTGACGAAGCTACAAATACACCTTTGGCTTGCAGGGAATGAGTCTTACAGAAGTTTCTGAACTTGGACCACCTCTTTTAAACCAACATAACGGTAGTGCCATAGGGTTAACAGTCAGGAAGTCAAATATCACAGGTTCACTGGCCCAATCCATGTCAAACCTTGAAGCTGAACAGGGTTTAATGGCAAGGGAACGTTGTTTCAGAACCTTTGGGCAAGTAACTTGCCACATTCGCAGAAGTTTAAAACTATCTCTATTGGGCTGTCACGAAATTTTCACACCGTCTAGCAACCTCCACTCTGCTGGAGCCATTACGCTTCCAGTAAGTTTCCTAAGGCGTCATACTGCTATGGAGCCTGAATCATCAACACCGCATCTAGATATTAGCAGAAGCGTGAATCATGTGTCGTCTAGCTCCATTGCTTTGAAGTTAGACTCTCTAATGGACGAGTCTACAAAACTTGGGGGATGGATTGAAATTCAGAATTCAAGAGCAAAGCAAGTGAAATGGTCAGTGTCTATTACAGACAACCCAGAGGATGAAGTGGGCTGGGGCATGAGCGTTGGGGGAGTTGTTGATGGTTCAAGAAATCATGATCTGTTTCAGGTGGAATCATATCTGAAATTCAACATTGGCGATCGGTTTAGCTTAAGTCCAGGTCTTGCTTATCACACAAACAGTAGTGGAAGAACCATAGGTCTTATGCTACAGTCTCACTGGTCGCTGTGATCTCAAGGCTACTCATTACATGTACATTGATGGTTCTACCTACCACTGACTGCATTTTTAGGGTAAAAAGAAAAGTGTCTAATGCAGCTACCATTTTTGTGCCTTGATTGGTAAAAGAGTCGGATTGTGTATTGTCTAATGTCTATCGTCTCTTATAAAAATCTTTGTTGTCTTGTTAGTAACTGTTTCCACTTTCCATCTATGTTGGAATAGTCCACCAATTTGCTTCTTTTATTGTCATGGTAACAAATGACGTAATGCTTTATGCTTAGGGAGAACTAAAATAACTGAAGAATTGATTGATCTATGATTAGTATGTCTTCATTGAAACCTTACAAAAGATCTGGCATTTTCAAGTTTACGTGAATTAAAGAATTTTTAAACAGGATGTCACTTTACAACAGGTTGGTTGATGTTGAGAGCTATGTTGTGACCTTACACCTCTCATGAACATACAAAATCTCCAAGACTTTTCATTTTTCCGAAGTCAATGACCTTATTCTCAGGACTTATAATGAAGACATATTTGACGCATCTTCTCGATCGCCAATGTGTCCAACGGCCTTAGTATGTGTTGTTCGATAGAGACCCATCTGTTTATTCTAGACGCGATAAATTTGTTTGTTAAAGCTTTTCCATTTTCTAAAACTTTGTGTTCCATTTCAACTGACCATAAATCGAATCTTTTGTTCAACAATATTATATATAATTCAAGACTAACCTTGTTTATACGAAGTTGTCTCTTACAAATTTACAATCATACTTCCTACGATAAGACCTTTGATTTGATTGTACATGACTAGTCCAATTTCCGCGAAACATCTCTTTACGTGGATTATTCTGGTACATGAATATTTGTTCACAGTTCTTTTGGACATTTCATAGTACACATTTGTGTGCTTCACCTTCACTCAGATCATTGTTAACTAAACAACAAATTCCAAAACCATTAGCTACCCACAAAAGCATTTGCGAACTAATCCAACTTGAAACAGATGAACGACGGCGAACTAATCCAACACGCGTTGCTTTGTATAACCATTAAAAGAGTGTGAACAAAAAAAAAAAAAAGGTCAAAAAAGAAATATTTCTTTACTATTACTATATAATATGTAAAGAACAAGTGTACTCTCGACAATGATAAACAACGACCCCATTTGAAATCGCACTAATGCAAGTAGTCCTCTCACTTTCAATCGTTTCCTCCATATTTCATAGAAAAGTCAAGATTGGTGGTTTATTCTGAATTTCTGATTGGTGGGCTATTCAATGCATCCACCAAACACATTATTATTACTCCCACCAAAAATAAATATTTGCTGAAAGAGAAAAAAAAAAACTTACATAAAATATCTCTAACCTAGTCATAGAGACAGAGACAAAAAGACTTAGTAGTAGTTTACTATTTTTACCTCTCTTGTAGGAAAAACAGAGGAATCACTCTGTTTCAAAGAGTTATGGTGGTTCAGTAAGCATACGTCGTCGTTTTGTTCTTCCTCTTCTACTTGCATTCACTTGCTTCTCTCTCAGATTCTGTTTCGGCGAAGACAGAATCACGTTCTCAACTCCGATCAAAGACTCAGAGTCAGAGACCCTCCTGTGCAAAAGTGGTATCTTCAGGTTTGGTTTCTTCACTCCTGTTAATTCCACTACTCGGTTACGTTATGTTGGGATTTGGTACGACAAGATTCCACTTCAAACTGTGGTTTGGGTTGCTAATAAAGACACACCCATAAACGACACTTCCGGTGTTATCTCGATCTATAAAGATGGGAATCTTGCGGTCACCGATGGTAGGAACCGCCTTTTATGGTCGACGAATGTTACGGTACCAGTGGCTGCTAATGCTACTTGGGTTCAGCTAATGGATTCTGGGAATCTTATGTTACAAGATGACAGAAACAATGGTGAGACACTGTGGGAGAGTTTTAAGCATCCTTATGACTCTTTCATGCCAAGAATGACTCTTGGGACCAACGGTATAACCGGAGACAATCTAAAGCTTACTTCTTGGAGAAGCCATGATGATCCTTCAACAGGGAACTACACAGCTGGTATAGCTCCTTTCACGTTCCCTGAGCTTCTAGTCTGGAAGAACAATGATATATCCTGGCGTAGCGGACCGTGGAACGGTCAGGTTTTCATCGGTTTACCCAATATGGATTCGCTTCTGTTTCTTGATGGGTTTAATCTCAACAGTGATAACCAAGGCACCATTTCAATGTCTTATGCTAATGACTCGTTTATGTGTCACTTTAACTTGGATCCTGACGGAGCTATATATCAGAAAGATTGGAGTACTTCTATGAGAACTTGGAGGATCGGTGTAAAGTTTCCATTCACAGACTGTGATGCATATGGTAGATGTGGTCCATACGGGACCTGCGATACCAGGGAAAACCCGCCTTGTATATGCGTTAAAGGGTTTGTACCAAAGAACAGCACAGAGTGGAATGGAGGTAAGTGGAGTAATGGATGTGTGAGGAAAGCTCCATTGCTGTGTGAAAGACAGAGAAATGTGAGTAATGGTGGTGGTGGTGGAGGGAAGGCAGATGCGTTTTTTAAACTGCAGAAGATGAAAGTGCCAGTCAATGCGGAACGGTCTCAAGCTAATGAGCAAGTCTGTCCTAAAGTATGTTTAGATAACGGTTCTTGCACGGCTTATGCTTATGATAGAGGAATCGGATGCATGCTTTGGAGTGGGAACTTAGTTGATATGCAATCATTTTTGGGAAGTGGCATTGATCTTTATATTCGAGTTGCACATTCAGAACTTAGTAAGTGAAAAGTCTCTAGTGGTACGGTTCTCACTTTTTTTGTTCTCTTCAATTTGACTTCACTGACTTATATTTTCTTACCAATTCTTATAGAAACTCACAGCAAGCTAGCGATTATGATCGCAGCACCTGTGATAGGCGTTACGCTTATCGCTGCAGTATGTATTCTTTTAGCATGCCGGAAGTTCAAAAAGCGTCCAGGTTAGAGTTTTGTTTACTTAATATTGATGTTGGAATCAGATTGTTTCTTTTGTCACAACTTGTTTGTTTCATTGATCATTGCCTTAGCAGAGCCAGTGAAAGATAGAAGTGCTGAGATATTGTTTAAAAGAATGGAAGCACTTACAAGTGATAACGAGTCTGCTTCTACCCAAATCAAGCTCAAGGAGCTTCCACTATTTGATTTTCAAGTGTTAGCAACATCCACCGATAACTTCTCTTTAAGAAACAAGCTCGGTCAAGGCGGGTTTGGTCCTGTTTATAAAGTAAAAGCAGTATACAGGAATAAGTACTGATTGCAAAAGAAAGAAAAAAATTTTGATTAACTAATGATGAAAAACCATTGCTAAAAATCAAAACACAAGAGAAAGGGAAGTTTCTTGGCTGCTCTAGAATAATTTTGTGCAGGCAAGTCAAGGTTGTTGTGTAGTTAATGAATCCATGAAAAGTCAAAACTGATGTTATATTCTTATCCACTATCCACGTTTGTTTCTATGTACTATTGCAAACCAACCCAAAAGACAATACCAATAATAGTGTTTTCATTTCTTCTCTCAAGACAAAACCTACTGTGGCTTCTCAAGAACATGGGTGATTTTTCGTTCTTCTCCTTTTTCCTTCAGATTTCAGTTTCTTAATCCAGGTTAGGTAATTCTACAGATCTGATCATATCTAAGAATAGGTCAAGTTTCAACAAAGCTCAGTCTAAATCTGAATTACATCTCTTATTCATTGATCTAACCATTGAAGAAACCCAGAATAACAAAACTTGTGAAGATATGAGTTTCTCAAAACGTATATATTACATAATTTATGTATATATAAAGAGACAGAGATTGGCTTGGTGAGCTTAACGCCCTGTTACAGCTGTGAGGCTCACATCATTGATAGATACCTTTTGACTACTCTGGTCAGAAGATTCAGCCTCAGAAGCTCCTCTTCTTGCTATAAACGCAGGCTGCTTCGGCTCAGCGAGGTTCGTGCTCTAGGTAGTTAGCATCCAAATCACATTTGAAACATTCGGTCTATCATTTGCAACTTCTTGCACACATAACAGTCCAATATGAACACATTTCTCTATCTCTTTCTCAAAACACTTATCAAAGACAGCTGGATCTGCTAGAGAAGCAGCCTCACCGTCGTTCCACAGCTTCCACGCCTGTTAAAACCAAATTTTTAAGGTAAGTTTCAAAAGCTTAATTAGCCATAAGTTACAAAACACTGCTTAGTACACTTACATAAGCCAAAAGGTTTAGATTACTCTCTTCCTTGTGAGAACTAGAGTTTCTTCTCCCACTAATGATCTCTAGAAATATAACCCCTAAGCTGAAAACGTCTGATTTTTCTGAAAAGAAACCTTCCATTGCATATTCCGGTGACATATAGCCGCTGCAAAAAAACAAAATTTTCAATAAAACCGCATACCACAATGTATGTTGTGTATTTAGGAATGGATACTTACTATGTTCCAACAACCCTTCTTGTGTTAGCTTCATCTTCATTCGCTCGGAAGATTCTTGCAAGTCCGAAATCAGATATCTTCGGGTTTAGATTCTCATCTAACAAAATATTGCTAGCTTTTAGATCTCTGTGTATGATCTTTAGTCTTGAATCTCTGTGAAGGTACAAAAGACCTCTGCAAATTCCTTCCACTATGTTGAATCTAGTCTTCCAATCAAGAATCGTTTGCTTCAATGGGTCTGAGAAAATGTAGCAAAATCATTAGTATCCAAAGCCTAAATGGTATAGAACAGAGTTAAAAACAGTGGTGATATAAGGTTTTACCAAATAGATATGCATCCAAGCTTTTCTTTGGCATATATTCATATACTAGCATCCTTTCTTCACCTTCAATGCAACATCCAAGTAATTTCACTAGATTCCGATGTTGCAACTTCGATATCACAACCACTTCGTTCATGAGTTCCTCTAGTCCTTATACAAAAAGAAGTAAAACATTTGAGTGTTCTTTTAAGTTTTAACGACCTTGGATATCGGAGAAGGTAACATCATTAACAGATATGCCAGTTTTCTCCTTGAGCAAAGCACCATTTTCGCCGCCTCTTCTCCTCGCGGAAGTAAACGCAGGATGCTTCGGATTTGGAAGATCACTTGCGTTTTGGCCCAACATGGTGAGAACAGAGGACATGTCTACTCTATCCGAAGCGCTTTCTTGCACACAAAGCAACCCAATTTGTATGCACTTTATCACTTCGCTCTCATTATATGTATCTTTGTCCATTAACTTGTCAATGATCTCTGTTTCTTCACCGTTCTCCCATAGATCCCAAATCTGCAAGACGAAGAAACATACATTTGCTTATGTTCTGTTTTTTTCCCCTCTGTTTTTGTGAAGAAAATGCAGTGCTTTTGTTTACTTACATGTCCAACTAGGTTTGATGATTCCTCGTGGAAAGAACTGTTCTTCTTTCCTGTTATGATCTCTAACATCAATACTCCAAAGCTGTATACGTCGGATTTAACGGAGAACTGGCCTTCCATTGCGTACTCCGGTGACATATATCCACTGTGCAAGAAAACATGAAACAACTTAAGGTTGAAAAATCTTGGACAGTTTTGTGGTGATTAAGAAAGAATAGCTCACAATGTTCCAACAACTCGACTTGTGCATCCTTCGATTTGGTTCCCCCCGAAGATTCTAGCCATGCCAAAATCCGAGATCTTAGGGATCATTTCGCTGTCAAGAAGTATATTGCTGGCCTTTAAATCTCTGTGGATGATCCTCAGTCTTGAATCTTGATGAAGATACAATATCCCACGAGCAATCCCGCGGATTATCTGCATTCTTCTTGGCCAGTCCAACTCCGCTCTATGCTCTTCATCTAGCATATGAGGATAAGAAGAAAGGATCAAAGAAAATTCAAAGTCATTGATCTTACTAAAAGGGAGAATTTGAATCTATAGAGGAAGTGTTTAACGTACGGAATACGAAATAGTCTAGGCTCTTGTTTGGTAAATACTCGTAAATCAACATCTTCTCTTCCAATTCAACACAACATCCTAAGATCCTCACGAGATTTCGATGCTGCAACTTCGATATCAACTTGACCTCATTCTTGAACTCTTCCATTCCTTGGCCAGAGTTTCTCGACAACCTCTTCACCGCTATCTCCATACCGTTCTGTAACACGCCCTGAATAGAAAACAAAAGAAACATTCGTTACTACATGTTGATCTTAAAAGATTTTTTTTTGGAGGAGTATTGATGAAGATGGGTATTGTCTCTTCCTTACCTTATAAACAGGTCCAAAACCACCTGCTCCAAGCTTGTTTTGGGAAGAGAAGTTATTCGTTGCTGCCGCTATAGTGTTAAGATCAAAGAGAGGTAACTCCCGGTGTCTCGCCTTGTCCTGTTCAAAGCTGAATGATTCTTCAAAATCAAAAGGTACCGGGGTGAAGGTTGCCGAAGAGCTTCTATACCTGTTATACTCTGCACTTAAGCATGTTTTCAGCAGTTAGTTGTGAGCTAAGAAAAAAACATATGAGCTTTAAAAGATACATCACTAGAAAATTTACTTACTTCGTCGCTCCCTTACGAAACAAAACAAAATGACCATTAGTAACATTACGGCTGCAATCAAAATGATAAGAATCAGAAGGACTCTCCTCTTCCCTGATAAGCCATTTCTGTTCCACAGCGCTGAAACAAGCAAGAACATGAATGACATGTTTCTTCTTCCTCGTTGTTAAAATAGAATGATTGTTTTATAATAACCAAGAAGAACTTGAAGAATAGATTTATATATGTACCTAACTCTTCTTTGTCTACACGTATGTAGAGATCTTGTCCGGAGTTCAAGTATGTCCTTGTATCCAACATACCGCCGTGCCATGTCAAGCATCCTATT
>NC_025687.1:5040263-5051484 GCF_000633955.1 Camelina sativa
GAAACAAAACAAAATGACCATTAGTAACATTACGGCTGCAATCAAAATGATAAGAATCAGAAGGACTCTCCTCTTCCCTGATAAGCCATTTCTGTTCCACAGCGCTGAAACAAGCAAGAACATGAATGACATGTTTCTTCTTTCTCGTTGTTAAAATAGAATGATTGTTTTATAATAACCAAGAAGAACTTGAAGAATAGATTTATATATGTACCTAACTCTTCTTTGTCTACACGTATGTAGAGATCTTGTCCGGAGTTCAAGTATGTCCTTGTATCCAACATACCGCCGTGCCATGTCAAGCATCCTATTGCTCCTCTTTTACTCTCGTGGTAAGCGCTTGCGTAAGCAACACAAGAACAGTTCTTCAAGCACCTCTGTTTGCAATCCTTCAATGTTATGTTCATATCTACATTTGCATCTGATGTGTCGGGAATCTTCATGCGCTTTAACTTCACAAACCCGTCCTTCTCACTGCATACTAAAGTTCTGTTTTTCTTCTTACATCCACCAGAAGAGTCCCTCAAGAACCAATGCCTAGGAATCTTGGGCTCAAAACCAGGTAGGCATATGCACTCGAACGTTTTTGAGCGAATGGGATCGCAGTAACCGTTAGGGCCACAATGGGCGTAGCTGTCGCACTGCTCTTTAGGAACTGACCAGAATTCGTTCCATCTCTTGTCCCTCGCAATCCATGTGAACCGGTGCATGGTTCCTGTCTCGTTCACCATGGTTCTTGTTATGACTGAAGCATCTGTCACACCATAGGTGAAGGATACTTCGTCCTCATTGTTCACAAAAGAGTTATTGAAGATATAACCTATTGGCATTTCAGGCACACCACTCCACCTGTGCCCGGTCCACGACCCCATACGCCACCAAGGGATAACACCTTTGTACAGGATCATCTGTGGAAACCCTCTACGCTCCATCCTCAATGTTAAGTCTCCAGAACCAGGGTCCTCATGAGATCTCCATGATGTCAGATAGCGATCCAAACCGTCTTTTCGTGTGAAACCTAATCTCATAAACGGAAGAAAAGTGTCTGTAGGGTAATCAAAGCTCTCCCAGAAACTTCTACCTGAGACGGGATCAAGCAGAACAAGGTTCCCTAAATCAGAGAGTCTCGCAACTAAAGTTGTTTCCAAGATACTATATGAGATATTAGTTGACCAGATAGGCTTTGTTTCGTCGTCAGATGCATACACGCAGAGATTGCCTCTGTTGCTGAACTTTACCAGACCAGATGTGTCATTAATAGGATGGTCTCTGTTTGCAACCCATACAACAGTCTGTTGAGAGATTTGAGCATACCAAATCCCAACATACCGGAGCTTTGAATCCCCAAGACTGAAGAATCCAAATACGAATTTCTTACCTACAGAGAGTATGACATCACCATCTCTCAAGAACTGTCTTCTCATGATCATATCAACGGAGATACAAGATCGGATGAGTAAAACAAAAAAGATAACGAAGAGTATCTTCATTTCCGTGTTTGTTTTCTGAGCAAAGGTGTTACTGAAATGTATAAATGCTATGCAAGTATTAAAAGCCAAGTGGATCAGACATTAACTGTAAAGTTCTTCTCTGTCTTTTTTGAACATTGATCAGTCACGCCCCAGTTCCGGATATTTCTCAAAGGTTGGACTTTCAACTGATTCATGTGACTCAAAAAGTGAGAAAGTAACTAAAAGAACACCAGCAATAATCACTAGTTACGTACTAAAATTGGAGAGTTTTTGTTGGGATTGCGAAAGAAGACTAACTCATTAATATGTTTTTTGAGTAACTCCTATGATTACAGATTACATAAATGTGTATGTTCAATGATTGGATTAAAAAGCAGCAAATGTATTCCAAACAAGTTTTCTCAGATGCTCTGTTTACAATACACATGTTCTATATATATATATATATATATATGTGACCTCATACAATAACCTTACCAGATTCTAAATTTATAACTTCTTATCCTATAAATTACTCTTGCATATACAGATATATAACTATATATTCTGTCAAAGCTAACGTAGGTTTATCTCACTTACAGAGCTAACGTCCTGTTATTTCTGTGAGGCTCACATTGTTGATCGATGCTCTTGGGTCGCTTTGTCCCGAAGATTCAACTTCTTTAGTGCCCCTTCTAGCAATAAACGCGGGTTGCTTTGGCTGTGGAAGGCTTGAGTTCTCACTACTTAGCATCCCAATCACCGTTGAAACGCTCGGTCTATCATTTGCGTGATCTTGTACACACAACAATCCAATGTGCACGCATCTGCGTATTTCATTTTCAAAACACTTTTCAAGGATGGCCGGATCCACGAGAGTAGTAATCTCCCCATCGTTCCATAGTTTCCATGCCTAGTAAAAACAGAGAGATAAAAAGTTTGAAGAATTTTTTAACAGCTTTACAAGCAAGAAAAGGCCATGATTTTTAATGTAGTGGACTTACATAAGCTGAAAGATTTAGATTCTGCTCATCATTGTAGAAGCTTGAGTTTCTTCTCCCACTTACAATCTCTAAGAGTATGACCCCTAAGCTGAAAACGTCAGATTTCTCTGAGAACAATCCTCCCAATGCGTATTCGGGTGCCATATAACCACTGCGGGTTTATGCTTTTGTCAGTTATATAATCAATAAACATCAAAAAAAGAAGTTCAACGGGATCTGTGTACTAGATAGTTAGGGTAGCTACTCACTATGTTCCAACCACTCTAAGTGTGCTTGCTTCATCCTCATTCCCCCGGAAAATCCTGGCAAGCCCAAAATCAGATATCTTCGGGTTTAGATTCTCATCTAACAAGATATTGCTGCCTTTTAGATCTCTGTGTATGATCCTTAGTCTTGAATCTCTGTGAAGGTACATAAGACCTCTGCAAATCCCATCGATTATGTTTAAACACTTCTTCCAGTCAAGAAGTCTTTGCTTCACCGGGTCTGGTTTACACAGCAAGGGGCACACAACATGAGCATTATAAGCCAACAAGGAAACAACGACGGAACAGAGTTAAGCCAATGATAAGTTACTACCAAATAGATATGCATCCAAAGAATTTCCTGGCATAAACTCATAAACCAACATCCTTTCCTCTCCTTCAATGCAGAATCCAAGCAATCTGACGAGGTTCCGGTGTTGCAACTTAGAGATCACGACCACCTCATTCACAAACTCTTCTAATCCTTGTCCAGACGTTTGTGATAACCTCTTCACAGCGATCTCTTGCCCTTCTCGTAATTTCCCCTGCAAACGAAATTCATAACTCCAGGATCAGCTTGTTTAACCACTCGTACCAATGAAGCAGAGAATTGTTTACAAACCTTGTAAACAGAACCAAAGCCTCCTTCCCCGAGCTTGTTTGTGATAGCGAAATTGTCAGTTGCTGCAGCTAATATTTGATACTCGAACAATGGTAGCTCTTTAAGCTTTTTTTGATTCACACGTATTGCTCCAGGCTCATTATTATTTAAAGCTTCCATCCTCTCAAATAGTAACCTTGTGTTTCTGTTTTTCTCTGTTGAATTAATTGAAAATCAATGCAACAATAAGTAAACTTTTCTTCCAATCTCAAATATTTATAGAGACATAATTAACTACAACTCTGACCTCTGCGCTTAACCAACTTCCGCAGTGCTAACAAAACAATCACCGCGACAAAAAATGTGCACCCTACCAACGTGATTGCGATCACAAGTGATCGATTGCTTGAGGATTCTACGAAAGATTTGGTGAGAAATCTACCTGAACTATTATACTGTAGTTTTATGGAAATGGGGATACTGATACTTACTGAGCTCTGAACCTGCCAGACGGATGTAAAGAGGAACACCAGAGCCCAAATACTGCTGCATATCGATCAAGTTTCCGCTCCAAAGAAGACAGCCCATCCCTTGGCCGTAAGTGTAAGCCGTACAAGAACAGTTTTTCAGACAGCTTTCAGGACAGTCTTGTTCGCTGACTTTATATCGCTGTGGATTGTTGGGCACCTTCATCTTTATCAATCTCACAAACCCATCACCCTCTCTACTTCCATTATTGTCTCGTCTCTCGCACTGCAACGGCTTCTTTCTTACGCATCCCCGAGTCCAGTTTCCTCTGCTCCACTCCGCATGACTCCGCGGCTCAAACCCTCTAATGCACTTGCAAGGCGGATCTAACCGGGATTGGCAACTAGCGAATTGGCCGNCAAATAGTAACCTTGTGTTTCTGTTTTTCTCTGTTGAATTAATTGAAAATCAATGCAACAATAAGTAAACTTTTCTTCCAATCTCAAATATTTATAGAGACATAATTAACTACAACTCTGACCTCTGCGCTTAACCAACTTCCGCAGTGCTAACAAAACAATCACCGCGACAAAAAATGTGCACCCTACCAACGTGATTGCGATCACAAGTGATCGATTGCTTGAGGATTCTACGAAAGATTTGGTGAGAAATCTACCTGAACTATTATACTGTAGTTTTATGGAAATGGGGATACTGATACTTACTGAGCTCTGAACCTGCCAGACGGATGTAAAGAGGAACACCAGAGCCCAAATACTGCTGCATATCGATCAAGTTTCCGCTCCAAAGAAGACAGCCCATCCCTTGGCCGTAAGTGTAAGCCGTACAAGAACAGTTTTTCAGACAGCTTTCAGGACAGTCTTGTTCGCTGACTTTATATCGCTGTGGATTGTTGGGCACCTTCATCTTTATCAATCTCACAAACCCATCACCCTCTCTACTTCCATTATTGTCTCGTCTCTCGCACTGCAACGGCTTCTTTCTTACGCATCCCCGAGTCCAGTTTCCTCTGCTCCACTCCGCATGACTCCGCGGCTCAAACCCTCTAATGCACTTGCAAGGCGGATCTAACCGGGATTGGCAACTAGCGAATTGGCCGCATTTACCATATATATCACAATTTGATGGAAACAGTATCCCGGTCATCCATTCTTGCTTACCCTCGTTCCAGTGTTTCTCCACCACATACCCCTCGGAGTCCAAGAAAAAATGGAACAGCGCGTCATGATTAGTATATGACATGGAGACGGATCCTTGGTTGTTATTATCAAGGGTAAACTCGTAAAGATTGACGCCAAAATTCATTTCTGGTAGTCCAATAAAGTACTGACCATTCCACGGGCCGCTACGCCACACCATCAAATCATCTTTCCAGATGGCAAGCTCCGGAAACGGTAAAGGAATCACACCAGCAGAGTAGCGTCCAGGAGAAGGATCAGAACGTGTTTTCCAAGATCCAAGCTTAAGGCTCCTTCCTGTTTTTGAATCAGTAGAAACTATCATTGTTGGCAAGAATGCATTTTGAGGATTCTGGAAACTTTCCCACAGAATCTTATCCCCACTGTTTGAAATTCCTTGCAGTACAAGGTTCCCTGTATTCAGAAGCCTTGCATATGTGGTGTTAGCAGCTACTGGTTGTGAGACATATGTGGACCAGTGAACCCGTCCGTGACCATCCTGAATCACGAGATTCCCGTCTTTGGATATCACAATCACTCCTGAAGAGTCATTGATCGGGCTGTCTCTGTTTGCTACCCAAACCACCGCAGGCGGCGTAGAAATTTTATTGAACCAAATCCCTGCGTAGCGACCCGTGGAGTTAACAGGACTGAAGAAACCAAACCTGAAGGTGCTGCGATTGGAGACGAGTGTCTCCGAGTCCTTTAGCTCGCTAGAGAACGAGAAAACATCCCCAGCAAAACATAACCTTAAAGAGAAGAAAGACAATGTAACAATAAGGAGGAAACGAGCCATGTGTTATCTCTCAGGCAATCGCTTGTAGCCAATTTATTTTTCTCATAGAAACATGGAGCTTCATTTATCCGTATTTATATGTCCAAAGAGTTGAAAAAAATATTGACTACAAGTCAATTTTCAAATCCATTTTTACCGTTAGTACCGACAAGCCTCACAGTTGACTATTATTCAACTATTAACATTACTAAAGTGTAAGAGAAGATATGAATATCATTTGGAACCGTCAAAGACGTGTTTATTACCAGCTAAATTTCAACTTCAAGAGATATACAAGACCATTCAAATTCTTTTCAGTGCTTTTTCAAAGACATACAACAAAAGTCATCGAATCCACTCATCCCAAATTCCACAGAGTTTAAAACAAAACCAAGGAAACAAGACCATACTTACAACGAAGAGCTAGAGACACCCCAAACCCCAAAAAAAAAACAATGAAGCGCGCTCAAGAACACAAACCAAGGGCATAAGAACGCTTTCTTTTTCTTCTATGTTTTCTTAGGGAAGTCTCCTTCTGCATCATGGAAGAACACGCAAGATCAGTCATCACAGATAAGTAGTAACTTAACATATCCAGACATCACTGAAAATATAAAATTTACAAACAGCAAATCTCTTGCATATCAATAGATGCATCTGTAGTTTAATTGGTCAATTACATCAATAGGTCACTAAAGGCAATGGTATGGCGCAAATAATCAAACATACACATCTCAAAGACCATGAACAAAACAGCAACTTAGTAAATCTTCCTATCATCCAAGCACTAGCTGAGCTGAGAAAGATGACTGCTAACAAATTTCCTTATACAAAACCTAAAGAGGTAGTAATTAAAGGTCAAATCTTAATATGAGCATAGTGTTAATGTCGCCTTGTAGTCATATGTCACATTCTTCAGACCACACAATTGCTATACCCTAAGCCAAAAGAAACGTATTCCTGACCTGCATAAACAAAGTCAACCTTGCTGCTGCTGTTACTGCTTATCGGAAGCATCATGGTACTCATCTTTCTCTCCCTCTTCCTCAACCACCTCAGGAACTGTATGAAGTTTATCACTTTCTACAAGATTCCCAGCACCATCTTCGCTGGATCTCTCATCTTCACCATCCTTATCATCAGGAAATCTAACAACAACCACAGGACAAGCACAATGGTGAACTGAGTAATCACTGACACTCCCTAACCTCCCTTTACTGCTCCGCTTCGTAGCACCGAATCCTCTGCTACCCATAATCAAAGTGCTTAACCCTAACCTCTCAACCTCTAAACAAAGCCTCTCCTTCATATCGTGATCTTTCACGATATGGATCTTAAAGGGAATATCCGCCTCAACCAAGGGCTGAGCAACGTCACTCGCTTTCTTGTTCGTGAAAATATCGAAATCGTCCTCAAGCTTCTTCTGAGACTCAACGTTCTCAGGATCCCACTGCGGAGACAGGTCAATGGCTCCCCAATCGGCGCCGTAAAGTACACTAGTAGGCTGAACGTGGAGGAGAACGACGGCGTCACCTGATCGGAGATAGTTCTGAACAGCCCACTGGACTGCGTAGGCACTCTCGTCGCTCAGATCGACGGCGATACCGATCTTACGTTGTGCTCCAGCAGTAGGTGTGCCGATTGGGAATCTGGGAGAAGACGGTTGCACGGTCATAACTGTAGGTGATTTCCGGTCGGATCTCGGAGATTTTCCCGGAGAAGACATATTTCTCAGGCGATCAAAAGAGCTTGGCTTTTTTTGGCTTTGACGGTGGAGAACAGAAGAACAAAAGAGAGACAGAGACCTTTTCTATGGCTTTTGTTAAGAGCAGTTCGTTCGATTTAGATGGGTTTTAAGATCGAACGGCTGTAAAGATGGGAATAAATCTACGTTAAATATTAGAAATACCTGAGTTGGGTCAATAATTCACTAATTTCTTCAATCAAAATCTAAACCAGACCCAAATTATAAATGGTTTTATTTGGTTTTTAAATTTCTAAATCCCAAAACCCAGACAGAAAATCCGAAAAATCAAACTCCCATTTCACACTTTTCACATTATTTTCATCAGACAGAAGATCCAAAAAAACAAATATTTACATATCTAAATCATTTAATCATGACAGATATATTTTAAAATTAAGATACAATATTTCTTATATTTTTAAAATTAAGATATATATATTAAAAACAAAAATTATTCGTGGTTCAATTAAAAGTCTAAAAAGTTCAGATTTAAATCTGAGGATGTTAATTGGTAAATTCTTTAAGAGTTATAAAAATACAAAATTAAAGATGTCGGTTTAACATGATTGGGAGTTGAGGAAATCAGATTCGGTTGAGAAAAATCAAAGCCAAAAGCTGAGTTTTGTTAATCGCCATTGCTAAATATTTTGAAGGTCTCTTCTCTCTACTCAGTGTTAAAATGAAGACTTCTAACCTTTTTAAATGGGAAAATCAAGAGAAAATTAATTACAAACTTCAACGATATACTTTATAGAAATTGTATTACCATATTTATCTGCATTTGGAACGTTTATACATCTAGCTAAAAAAATGTTTTTTTTGTTAAAAGTTAAGTGTTAAATTTATACATTAAGTGTAAATATATTGAACTTTCAACACCAAGTAGACTAAAGATAAGATGTCAATTAGGTTAGTTTTCAGAAATTTAAATCCTAACACGTAAATTCCTTTAAAATAAAAATATCATATATAGATAAAAACTGTTTATTCAAATATTATTTGCAAAAAACTTTTAAAAACAAAAAATTCAAAAGTTGAAAACTTATTTTACTATAAAATCTTATTTAAACTGTTTATCCAAATATTATTTACCAAAAAACTTTTAAATTAGATTTAAAATCCAAAAATCAAAAGAAACAACATAACAACAAAGAGACAAAAGCCATGACTGTAATTGATACTCAGATTATCCTTTTCATATATCATAAAAATTAAAAAAAGATTAATATATTTTGCTTATGTTTTTCTTCTATTATGTATGTTTTTTTCTTTATTAATTTACTTTTCTATAATAAAAAAGAATTATAGATGTTAGGTACCCTTATTGGAATATAAAGATAAATATTGCAAGTGATTGTGGTTTCTAAAAATAACATTCTTGACTTGTCTAAATTTTGAAAATATAGTTAAATTAAAGAAAAGTTGGTAAATAAATAAATAAATATATATATTTGAAATGGTATATATATCGAAAGTTTCGATGTAGATATATCAAATGGCACTGCAAATATATATAGTGAAAATGCAGTCGTAAGTTTTGGTGCCATCGACGTTGCTCAAACTCCAGCTAAGAACCGTCAAGTCTCTGTTGTCGTCAACGATGGTGAGATTTCTATCCATCTTACCAATACTAATTATTTCATTGTAAACTCCTTGTTTCACATAGATTGCAATTCTATCTGCGTTGTTTTCGGGAGCCGCTACAACAGCTTCGCTCACTGTGCTCTAGTCACCGGTGTCGTCCTGTGCCACAATGAGGTTGGGTCTATGCTACCTAATTAAAGAAGAAAAGCAACTCGTCTGTCAACGTTTTTTTGGAATATTATTATTGGGCCCTTATTGGTTCATATAAGACTTTATTTACTGGTCACTTTAAACTATTATGGACTAAAATTGTTTTCTTCTAATAAAATGCAACAAAACTATTATGGACTAAATTTTTTTTTTCTAATAAAATGCAACAAAACCATTTTTCATATAATAATAAATAAAATAAAGTAGGAAATATAGTTTAAACTAGAGAAATAAACCAAGGTTTTTAAGAATCTGGTTCGTTGATTGAGGTTTGAGTTCGTCGGAAGTGACAAACCAAAACTCAGACTATTGAGAATAAAGTTGATAACTTTTGTTTTCTCTCTCATATTTAACACCTGAGTTGGGTCAATAATTCTCTAATTTCTTCAATCAAAAACTAAATCAGACCCAATTATAAATGGTTTTATTATATGGTTTTTTAAAATTATAAATCCGAAAACCCACATCAGAAAAATAAAATCCGAAAAATCAAACTCTTATCTTACTCTTTTTCACATTCTTTTTAAATTTCACTGCAAAATAACTTTACAATATTATAATTTGAAAATCAAAAGTTAAAAGTATATTTTTTGTTAGAAAATTAAGTGTTAAATATATATATTAGCCGTAAATATATGGAACTTGCAACACCTCTCTAAACCAAAAAGTATAATGAGATGTCAATTCAGTTAGTTTTCACTTTTTTTTTTTGGACAACCTTCAGTTAGTTTTCACAAAATTAAACCTTACCACTTAAATATCTTTGAAATAAAAATATCATATATAAATAAAAAAACGTTTATTCAAAATATTATTTGCAAAAAATCTTTAAAATAAAAAAATAAAAAAAAATAAAAAAAAATTATGCTTATGTTTTGCTTATGTTTTGCTTATATTTTGCTTATATTATGCATGTTTTTCTCTTTATTAATTTAATTTTCTGTATTAAAAAATAATTAGATGTTAGGTATCCTTATTGGAATAGAAAATTAATATTGCAAGTGATTGTGATTTATAAAAATAACATTTTTGACTTTTCTAAATTTTGAAAATATAATTAAGTCAGATAAATGTTGGTAAATATATATATTTGAAAAGATGTATATATCGAAAGTTATGCTGTATATATTTGAAATGACAGTGCAAATAGACATAGTGCAAATGAAATGTAACAGCTGACAAATGAAGAAGATGAGACTATATAACCCGAAGGTCTATCAGCCTAAAAAGTTATTAACCCGAAGGTCTCTAGCTTAGCCAAAATATTATTTACTTGCTTTATCTGTCACATATTCGAAAATGATAATAAAATCTAAAATTAATAGAAATATAATAGTCTCACATAGTGTACTGTATAATTGAGAAGATAGGATAAGAAGAAGAAACATCAATCACTAAATTCCACTAGCCGAAATATCCGACGTGGCAACAGCTGTACCGTTAATAATGACAGTTCTTCTTTTAGCTGGGTTTTATGAATAATTAATTACCCGCCAAATAAATACTATCAAAAGGCGTTCCGGTTCGTTCACCAAAAAAAAGGCACAAATCCATTTGGGGTGGGGGGAGAAGATACCAAAGAGGAAAAGCCCTAAATAAATCTCTCTCTACCTCTCTCTCTCTCGAATATCAATGGCGGATTTGGATAAACTAGAGAGTGGCGGAGGCGGAGGAGGAGGCGTAATCGCCGACATTAGAGACGGCGACGGAGAGGTTGAAGAGAGGGAGAGGCTGACGGAACTTGAAGGAATCTCTGTGTTGGATTTCGATCTGCTTTGCTCGACGGTTGCGCTTCAGACTCAGGGGAAATGGAGGAAACTCGAGAGCTACGATGGTGACGACGCGACGGAGGATGATTACGGCGGCGGCGTTTTGCGGCTTTGGGAAGGCGATGTTATGGATTGCTTCGAGGATCGTCATCTCTGTATCGAATCCGC
>NC_025687.1:5052321-5064064 GCF_000633955.1 Camelina sativa
ACTTGAAGGAATCTCTGTGTTGGATTTCGATCTGCTTTGCTCGACGGTTGCGCTTCAGACTCAGGGGAAATGGAGGAAACTCGAGAGCTACGATGGTGACGATTCGACGGAGGATGATTACGGCGGCGGCGTTTTGCGGCTTTGGGAAGGCGATGTTATGGATTGCTTCGAGGATCGTCATCTCTGTATCGAATCCGCTTGGTTTGGTTTCTTTTTGTTTCTCTCTTCTCATATCATTCTTTAATTCGAAAAAAAAACTTTTTTTTTTCCAGAAATTGGAAATTTTGACTGGAGAAAGTTTTGGGTTTTTTTTTTTTTTTTGCGTAATTTGTATTTGTGTTGACATTTCGTTTGATGAGCTAACGCTTCTTCTTCTATTGTGGTAATTGATAAAGTCAAATTAAGGTCAAATATTTTAGAATATAGTATGATAGAGATAGAGAGAAACATATATTCTGAATATTTTAGCTTTTTGTCGCCTTGAATTATTATTTGTGGTGTTTTGTGTTTCAACATTTGGTGCATAATAATGGGACAACCATTTTACTGTAAATTAGACTGATTGAGTTTTTTATGATTCATGAAAGAGTGATATTGAAGCATGATGTGACTTTTTCAAAAATAGTGTTAAAATTTTTTGAAATTTTGTTTTTTCAGCTGTCCATGCTACAGATTCGGGAAAAACATGACAAGGACTGGTTTTGGTTCTTGCTTTCTTCAGGTATAAGATCTTATAAATATAGTTGATCTCTGGAATTTTTTTGTGTAGCTTCGTTCTCATGGAAAGATGCTGACTTTCTCTTGACCAATTTTGTTATGTGTCAGGGTGCTGTTCATATGATTCTCATTGCTGGTATCCTGTTCAACGTTGCTGCTTTTGCTATAACCAAAAGGCATTGCTTTCTCTACCTGGCTATCGCTTTTGTTCTTTTGATTGGATCCTACTTGGGTTTCTTTCGTATGCAGATAAGAAGGAAGTTTAACATTAGAGTAAGCACATTCCTTCTTTTTGTTTGTGTTCTCTTGATTGAGTGTGTTACGAGAAAGTTATTTGTCTTCTTTTCTGCATCATGACCTTTTTTTGATACTCTTACTTTTGACAGGGTACTGATAGTTTCTTTGACGATTTCATCCACCATCTCGTCTGTCCATTCTGTACATTAACTCAGGTGTGTATTGTTCACAGATCGTTCTCTTGAAAACAAGTTGTATCCATTATGCCATTTTGGTTGAACTTTTTTTGTGATGTGATGCGATGCAGGAATCGAAAACACTGGAGATGAACAATGTCCATGACGGTATCTGGCATGGTCGAGGAGACACTCTCTGCATAGGCGGCTATCCTGAAGGAAAAGCTTTTCTTGAGCTGCATTCACCTCCAGTCATTGTATCAACTATGTCATCTCAACCCTAACAGCACAGACACAGATACTTCATATAAACCGCAAACGAGGTCTGCAATAGGCGTTGGTATCATCATTGTCTTGTGGTGATTGATTTGCCTAACAGTTGAAAGAGATTCGTGTCAAAACAAAAATTTCATGTTTGTTTTCGAAACTGTGATATATAGCAAACATGTAGGTTCGATGAAAACGTCCTGTAACCTTGTAAAAGAGTAGAGGCTGAGAGAGGCCATTTGTATGCTAATAGTGAACCAGTGCGAGTTGTGTATACAGCCATCTGTTTGTATGATTATGCATTTGATGATGGCTATCATATTCAACCATTGTAATTTACAGATAAAGAAGATTTGGATCATTCAGCGCCCATCTTATGGAGTGTTTAAGACTATTAGTATTGAAATACAAGAGATCATACTCGTTGATCGTCCAGTGAAAATGCAAAATAGAAATGAATAAAACCTATAAACAATGTACTGTGCGTGTGGCATTTTGGTCTTGGTCGTTGCTATGAAAAAACGAAGAAGACATTGATAAACAGAGACATACACAGATGTACCCTTGTCAAAATCAAACAACAAAGCCAAAAGGAGAAAACGAAGAAGACAATTGATAAACAGAGACATACACAGATGTAAACACTTTATTCAAATCCTCTGGACCATTCTCAGACAGTCTTTTTCATTGTTTTTGTTCATTGTTCTTCGGTTCAGAGAACAAACGGGTGGTTAACATCGGAAACCACCACGTAAATACAATTCTATGTAGTTAGAATGAACCAAAATCCATAACAATAAAAAGCAAAAGAGAGAAAAAAAACAAAAAATAAACAAGAGGAACACAAGAACATGTACTTTCTTTCTATGCTCACTCATCTAAGATGTGTAATTTCTTTCGAGTCCTACAAACAAAATTTCAAAAAGATGGAACCTTTCTTCTCCTACGGCGCCATCAGACCGTCTACCGTGTAAGAAAGAGACTTAGCCCAGTCGGTTTTCAACACCATTGTTTGCAACGTGTGCATCACATCATATCCTGGGTCGAGTTTTCGTTGCCAACCCTACAATCAAACCGATTACTCAGATAAAAAGCAAAATTTAATTTCTCTGGAGTTATACAAGTAATTGGATCAAACGAAGCTACACAATGCTCTAAGGCTCTAAGCTACAAACAGTTTCAACTACAACATCTTTGACCTCTATTTCTATAAAAGCTAGTTTTCGGTTCCACGCTCTTTAGGAATGTATTTCAAAACCTTCCATCAAACATCAACTTAGTATGGTCTAATATCTACACTAAATTTTGAAAGTAGGGACGATTTTGACTCACCTCGAGAACTAATGTTGTCACCATCACAGTGCACACATTCCCATCAATGTTAACTCTATGACGTCTTACTTTCTCAAGTAATTCGTGCATACAATCTGCTGGATGTACTAAATCTCCCTCAGGGGTTCCCCAAAATTTGAATGCTTCCTCTACTTCCTGTAAGAGTCTAAAAGCATTAGCCATCATAAAAGAAAGAATTTTGAAAGATATCTTCCATATATTAGATCAGTCAACTGTTATCCTGAGGTGTAAAAGAACCTTGGAGCAAATATTATTACCTCGATAAAAGCCTCTGGATTGGGACAATTCTGCTTTCTTGATAATTTAAGTGTTCGTTCAGCAGCAGTCCGGCCATCCCTACGCGCAACCGCCTTGAAAAAATCAAGTAAGTTCTCTCGGTCGTTCTTTGAGAGTTCAGCAGTCATTCCCACATCAAGGAAAACAATGTGAGGCTTCTTCGTTTTGAAAAGGCCTCCACGGGAAGCCTTTTTCCGGACAAGGATATTTCCCGGATGCATGTCAGCGTGAATAAAGTTATCAACCTGAAGTAAAAGTTCACGTGAGATTAAGTGCATTGATAAACTATATATCAGTTATGACTTATAAGTGAACTTAAAAGATTACGAGGAGGTTAATACCAGGAGCATCTTTAAGAGGGCATGTGTCCCAATGTGAGCCAATCTAGTCTTAATCCATTCATGTCCATCCATTCCATCAACATAACGTGCCACGCTTTCTCCGTGCTCATATGTCTCCACCAAAACAGCAGGGTGTACAAGCGGATACACAGGTTTAGGGAAAGAGACATCTTTCCATCTACGGAAGTTATATATGAACCGGCTCAAATGAGAAGCTTCCCTCGCGAGATCAACTTGAGACAACATGAAGACACCAAACTGTTGCACACTCTCGTCCAATCTCAACCATTTCAAAGCTGGAATTATAGTTGATATCTTTGCCACCAAATTAATTATCACAAAATCTCTCCTAATCGATTCACCAACACCCGGATGTCTAACTTTAACAGCAACCAAAGAAGACTTGGACTTTTGTCCTGGATACTGAAACCTCAAAGAAGCTCTATGTACTTGGGCAATACTCCCTGATGCTACTGGAGCCTCGTCAAACTCCTCAAATATCTCAGAAAGTTTACGACCAAATGCCTTCTCGATAGTTTTCTTAGTATAGGCAAAGCTATGCTCAGGTGCATTACTGTGAAGCTTTGAGAGCTGGGAACACAAATCCTTGGGGAAGAGATCTGGCCTTGTGGCTGCCCATTGACCCCATTTGATAAAAGCAGGACCTGCTCTTTCCAGAGTTCGATGGACCATCTGAAGCCATACTTTCCTAAAACGAGGCCCACATGATTCCACAACCAGCCCCATCAGAATACTCGGAGTAAACAAACAAGCTATATAAAAAGCTCTCCCAATCAAAATAAACGCCTCTATAACCGAAAACAGTAACGAAGACAGGAAGATAGGACCATTCTTTGCCCTTGTATAGAGGGATTTATCTGAAGCATAGTGATCTATAGCCGAACCAGGAGCTCTTTGCGCCCACGCTACTTGTCCACAAGTGACAGCAACGATGCCAGGTATTAACAGGTGTGAACGGGTAAGAGACAAGCAAAACGCCTGAGCAATAGTACTAATACGAGCAGAATACTTAAAATGAAGCCTTCTCCAAGCAACTTGGGCATGATGACTAACTACATTTGTTGCAGAGGCAGTAGTAGTAGAATAACTCCGTGACAGATGATTACTCAAAAGACTTCCTTTAAGATCACGAAGGGAAAATGTACAATGCCCATTATTACTCGGAATCCTAGGAGACGAAGAAGAGTGAACTCTGAACTGAGGCGACCTTAGAGCAGCTGTAAAAGCAGTTCTATAGCTTCCCCATTGTGTTCCTCTATCTTTCCTGTTCGAGATAAGAGATTGTGTTTGTTTTCCAACGATTCTAGAGATCAAATATCTGCAATAGCAACAAACCAATAACAGAGAAGGATCCGATCAACAATAAGAACCATAGAAACTCGTAAATTTCGAAACTTTATGCATAAATTATGGAAAAAAAACAAGAGAGCTTACATTAAGAATCATAAATCAGTCTCCGAGGAAATGGGAAACAAAAATCCGATCAGAAATTCACAACAGACCTAATAGAAAAAAATAAGAAAGTGGTGACAAACCTTGACATAGCGAAGACGAAGATGGTGAGAAACCAAAGCTAAGAGAAAATGCGAAAACGTAGGTGGTTGGGTATGGATCTCTAAAACGTTAAAACTGAGGAGCATTTTCTCATTGACTTCAACTTGGGAGGGTGAAAGGGTAGAGTAACTAGACGGTCAGCGTTTTCCCGTCCGGCGGTTAATTGGGTTTCGAAGAAGAAGCTTCCTTACCGGAGAAGACCTTAAAGCCGACACGGAGAAGAGAGAGAGAAGGAGACGAGAGAGAATAGGTCAGGTCAGTGATTTCGTTCGGAGAGACGAGAGAGAGGCCCAGAAAAGGAAATTGGATATCTCGTCTCGTGGGCTTAAAACGCTAAATAAAAAACTCTGATTTCGTCATCTTATTATGTCGTCGACGTGTGACATTGTCAAACCAAGGAATGGTGTGAAACAAAAAAAAAAGCCTTAGGTCGGTCTCTAACAACTTGTGTGCGTGTCTATGTATCGTCACATTTAATTAATTGAAACTTTCATTCTAAAGTTTTTTATTATTATTTTGTCTCCCTACCTAATAAGTGTATAAAACTTCTCTCAAATTGAAATTTACAGCTCGAGTTACCTTTGGTTATTCAATTTTGATTGGTCCATACTCTTTTTTTAAGGTCGTAAAACAATCTCATTAAGAAGGAAAGTTTTTTTTTTATAATAAAGTTAATAAAAGTTGTACACGAAGAATGTTAAAACCCAAATTAACCTGTCTCGATCTCATTCCTTTTAGGGTCAAGTTCACGGTCGACAAATCCTCTTTCATCCTATATAACCCACTTGAGTTCGCCGGCGACGGTGGAGGAAAGCTCCAACCTCAAGGTCAGTTTTTTTTTTTTTTCCTTTTTCTTCCTCTCTCTGTCTCTGTCTCTCTATATGATTGAACCACGGGTGTAAGGAACTCCGGCCGCCGGAAAAAAATAGATAAATCAAATTTGGTTGATTTTTCTTGGTTTTGATTACAAATAAGGAGACGAATTAGAGGCATTGAATTGAGCTTTAAGGATCGTTCTGACTTGGAATCAGAAAAAGGTTTTTTTTTTTTCTTTTTTTTCTTTTTGGGGTATGTATTGGTTTTATGATCTGTAATCAAAGAGTTATTACTCATAATAGTAGCCAAATTCAATGTAATCACCAAAGGGTTATACTTTTATGATAAGACAGAAAGAAAGCTTCAGACTTTGTACTTTTGTATTTTGTTGACGAGTAAGAAGAGCTGAGTGAGTTTGATGGGACACATCTGACTATACTATCTGAGGGAAGGTCAAAGTTAGTGTTTCACTATTGAACTGAGTTATCGGTATGAATTTGAAGCAATCGAGTCATTGATTGTTTGTGTGGTTATAGAAAAGTGAGAGACTCTGGTGTCTTACTTGGCAAATTTCTTGAGTTTTTTTGCTTGCAGCTTCTCGTATCTTCTACGTTTGGGTTTTGATGTACATTGATGATTACGCGGGGATTTAGTTACGTGGAATAAGAATGCATAAGGGTCGAGAGTGGGGTTTGTTTTTCCTTGCTCAGCACAATACGATTTGGCGATATGAAACCTTGATTTAGAAATTGTGTGTTGGATATAATTCTGCCTACAAATTTTATATTGTCCAAAGTGTGAGAAGAACGTATCTTTAATAATTAGCATATGTTTACTTGAGCTGTTGAGTACATGTTTGGTACTGATTTCTGTGATCTTTAGAATATCTGCTGTTACTTGTGTACTCACTGTTGATACCCAAGCTTAAATGTATGAACTATACTGTTGTGTGTATTTAGCGTCTTTCACAAACCTGTTCTAACTCACTGTTAAACCAATATTTGTATCTAATGTTTTACTCCATGAACCTTTTAATGAACCCTGCAAAATTGTTACAGAAAAACAGTTTACTTGATAGTTGCGAAAGAAGAGAAGTTACAAGGGTGATTGAAAATCTGAAGGAATCTGATGGGAAGCAGCAACAAAAGCGGAGAACAAAGAAAGCAAATGGCGGAACTTAGCAAAAATCTCAAAGAAGGTGAGAGAATTCTGGAGCCCACACGTAGACCTGATGGTACTCTCCGGAAGCCTATCCGGATTCGAGCTGGATATGTTCCACAAGATGAAGTTGTCAAATATCAGTCCAAAGGTTCTCTGGTATGGAATCCTTGTTCCCTCAACTCTGTGTTCTGTTCTTGAACTCATTGTTTTTGTAAAAACAAATCGTTTAATTTTGATTTTTCTCAGTACTGGTTGTGGATAGCGTGCTTCTTTATTTCTAATTTGTATCTAATTTGCAATAGATGAAAAAGGAGATGGACTTACTGGGGCCTCCAGGTTATGAACCTGATCCAGCTCCTAAACCAAAGACTAAATCTGCTAAGAGGAACGAACGAAAGAAAGAGAAGAGATTGCAGGTATGTGTTTTAACTCTATACATATGTAAGCTTCATATGCTAATAGCTTGGTCTTCAGTTATTTTCAAATTATCACCTCTGCAGGCTACTGCAGAAAAAGGTAACAGTTCTGAGGATGGATCAGCTAGTAATGTAGACAAAGAAGAAGCTGTTTCTATCCAGACTCAAAATAAAGGATCCCAATCTATGAATGTATCGGCTTCTCAAATGGAGGCTTTGGATGTTTCTTCCAATAATGTTGTGCCTGGGGACGCTCCCAGTTCTGAAACTACAGGAGAAGATGTAGAGAAAAGAATACGCGCACTTAAGAAGAAAGTAAGATTTCCATCTTTCTAACTTTCTCAGCTGCTTTAATGAGAATAAGACGTTTGAGAACCTTTGGCTTGGAAACTATTGCTATAAATTGAAGAAAATTGACTGAAAACGATTTGGAACGAGGTTAATGCGTAGCAATATTCTATTTTGAGACAGAGGCTGGTGATCAATTTTTTTCAAATCATAGCAATATTGTTTCTGAGACCAGGTAAATGCTACCCAAGCTAGCAGTTTTGTCTAATTGTCTCCTGTTAACATTTGCAGATCCGACTCACGGAAGCTCAACAGCAGAAGACGGCTCCCCGAGACCTAAAGCCAGAGCAGTTAGAAAAGTTCTCCAAGTTGGAGGAATGGAGACAAGAGCTCAAGGCTCTAGAGGATAAGGAGGCTTTACTTGCTGCAGCATCAACATGAATGGTCTTAACTTTTAGACAGGCTGCAGCTTTTCTCATGAAAATTTTCTGGAACCAATCCAAATTTGTATCAATGAAAACGAGGCTGTTGTTACTTCTTAGGTTTTGTCAGATCTGATTAATGAACTTGGCGCAATGCCTACCTAAATCTTCATGGGATTTGATGTCACTTTGTGTTTGTGTTTGGTCCTAATTTAAAGCAAATGCTTCCAAACAGATGATATAACTGTAAAGTTTTTGTAGCAAACATCACTCTGTCATTCACTCATTTCTATCATATAGCAAACATTACTCAGGTCAAGGTGGAGTGCTTACTAGAAACGGCTTAGAGGTCGGTCCAAAGCATATTTGAGCTCAGGAGGATTTCTACGTATTTGTAGACACAACGACATAGGTACATATGCATACATCTCTGTAATTAAGTACATCTCAGTAAAGAAGACCTTTACATAACGATATGTATGCTTCCTGTTACAGATTTGTTTAGTCAACATGCTTCATCCGGAAAGAGGAAATTAAACACCATTTGTTGTCAGTTTGGTTGTCGCTGCACTCTTCTGAATTGCCATGATGATTCTTTCCATAAGAAAGAAGCTACACAGGTAAGAAAATGTTTGATTATGTGCAAGCTACTTTTAGTTTACTAGTTTCAGTCCTGATCAACTGCCATTTCTAAAAGGAATACGTTCTACATTGACTTTTCTAGGCTTCAAGAATAATGAAGAAACTGATATTTTCCTACGCCTAACATCATTTTGTAACTTCCAGTGAGACTTTAAGGAGAAGACATTGGCCATTTGATATCCTTTTAGTAGATAACTTGGCAGACAAACTCAAATGAGGACTGAGGTATGCTTTATCTTTCTGATATGTGTGGGCAATTACATGTTTCTCTTCTGCTCATCATAATGTTCTTCTATGCACCGGATGGACCTGCAGTCAAGTTTTTTTTTACAAACAAGCTAGAATTGCTTGGTTATGATGGATTTATGGATACCTTTTCTGCTATACTCTAATTGGAGGTTGCATTTTTTTTTTTTTTAAACTTGAACTGACAGTCATTATCAACTTTATCTTCACGGCTTCACCTGCTCTGGGATGGTCTACGTCGAATAATTTGCATATATTTTAAGGGTAGTGGTTAATATGTCTGGTAGAGTTATTTTCTATGATTAGTTCTCCATTCTGCTTATTGTGCGCGGTTGCTCTTTCATTTTTAACCGTTAATTGCGATTCATTATCATATTTTTCTTCACCTGCTATAGCATGGCAAGTGTTTTCTATGTATGTGTAGACACAGTTGAAATAGGTACATACCCAAATTCAGACATAACATACAAACATTTTGATCTAGAACATCATCTCTACATACCAATATATGAGTGTGTGAATAGATGCCTCCTGCTTAAGATCATTTGAAGAAACATATCTGAAAATTGGAAAAGCTGATTTGTTTGAAAGTTTCAGCTATCAATAAATTTGTGTAAAAACCAGGTCGTTAAAATGCATAATATGCTTGTCTTTTAATACATAAGTACTTATTTAATATTGTGGGGGAAATTGTGGTGGCGTGGACTATTTCTTGCATAGTGAAAAAGGAAATGATTCAGTGGACAATGACGAAAGGTTTCACGGTGTTGGTAAACCATATTAGTTCGTGTCATGCTCTAACACTCACATGAATCAGTTTTTACAACTTTTGAAAGTTCAACCTTTGAGAGAAATCCGGAAGAGTTTGTGACTGATTTTGATATCTCTGCAGTTAATGTTGTTAGTTGAGTTGAGACCCACTTGGCTTTTAATAAGACACATCATTTAGACGTTTCAGCAAACTCTGATCAGAAACCAACAAAGAATGAAGATCTTTTTCATCTTTTTCATTTTCTTATTATCCCTCTTGTTCCAATCTTGTTTCTCTGACAACACGATCCAGAGAAGACAGTCTTTGAAAGATGGTGATGTTATGTTCTCTGAAGGAAAGAGATTTTCTTTTGGATTCTTCAGCCTGGGGAATTCAAAGCTCAGGTATGTTGGGATTTGGTATGCTCAAGTCTCTGAGCAGACTATTGTATGGGTTGCAAACAGAGACCATCCTATTAATGACACATCTGGTCTGATCAAGTTCAGCAGCAGAGGGAATCTTTGTGTGTATGCGTCTGTCAATGGAACAGAGCCTCTCTGGTCTACTGGTGTTATCGATATGATCTCAGAACCTGCTTTAGTTGCGAAGCTAACTGATTTAGGCAACCTTGTTCTGCTTGATCCTGTCACAGGGAAAATTTTCTGGGAGAGCTTTAATCATCCTACAAACACTTTGCTTCCTTTTATGAAGTTTGGATTCACTCGTCAAGATGATGTGGATCGTATTATGACATCGTGGAGATCACCTGGTGACCCTGGTCCTGGAAACATTACATACCGGATAGAACGTAGAGGGTTTACTCAGATGATGATGTACAAGGGTCCGACTCTGTGGTGGCGTACTGGGTCATGGACAGGACAGAGATGGAGCGGTGTGCCTGAAATGACAAACAAGTTTATCTTCAATGTCTCGTTTGTGAGTAACCCGGATGAAGTATCAATCACTTATGGAGTGTTGGATGCTTCAGTTATAACACGGATGGTGCTAAACGAGA
Organism: Camelina sativa; assembly: GCF_000633955.1. Taxonomy (NCBI): domain Eukaryota; kingdom Viridiplantae; phylum Streptophyta; class Magnoliopsida; order Brassicales; family Brassicaceae; genus Camelina; species Camelina sativa. Next base: position 5,063,021 of record NC_025687.1, read on the forward strand.
CGGGAACTCTGCAACGGTTCAGCTGGAACGGGAGGGAGAAGAGATGGATCGGGTTCTGGTCAGCTCCTGAGGATAAGTGTGACATCTACAACCACTGTGGCTTTAACGGTTACTGCGATTCCACCAGTACAGACAAGTTTGAGTGCTCTTGCTTACCGGGGTACGAGCCTAGGACACCCCGAGATTGGTTCTTAAGAGATGCTTCGGATGGGTGCGCGAGGATAAAACCAGCTTCGATATGTAGTGGGAAAGAAGGGTTTGCAAAGTTGAAGCGAGTGAAGATTCCAAATACATCAGCTGTAAATGTTTATATGAACATAACATTGAAGGAATGCGAACAGAGGTGCGTGAAGAACTGTTCTTGTGTCGCTTATGCGAGTGCATACCACGAGAGCGAAGACGGAGAAAAAGGGTGCTTGACATGGCATGGAAATATGTTGGATACAAGGACGTACTTGAGCTCGGGACAAGACTTCTACCTACGCGTTGATAAGGCAGAGTTAGGTACATATCATACATATACTCTGCAAACTGTTCTGTTTCATTGCAACAAAGGAGACAGAAGTGACGTATCAATGCACAGGAATTCTTTTTTTTTAATATATTTGTTTGCTTGTTTCAGCGCGGTGGAATGGAAATGGCTCATCAGGGAAGAGGAGAATTTTTGTAATCCTTATCAGTTTGGCTGTAGTCGTGATGTTACTAATGATCAGTTTGTTCTGTTTCATAAGGAAACGACGACGTAAGAATCACTCTGATGATGATTTTTTAAGATTATATGTTTGTTTGGCTTAGCTTACAGCTAATGAATTGAAAACATGCACAAGTGCAGAGACTAATAGGCGTAGAAAAGCTTCAAGAAGCTTCGCTCCGAGTTCTTTTGATCTTGAAGACTCATTCATACTGGAAGAGCTTGAGGACAAATCTAGAAGCCGGGAGTTGCCTCTCTTTGAGGTTAGCACGATTGCTGCAGCAACGAATAACTTCGCTTTTCAAAACAAGCTTGGAGCAGGTGGGTTTGGACCTGTTTATAAGGTATGGAAG
>NC_025687.1:5065100-5081823 GCF_000633955.1 Camelina sativa
AACTTCGCTTTTCAAAACAAGCTTGGAGCAGGTGGGTTTGGACCTGTTTATAAGGTATGGAAGAAGCAAAAACCATCTTCACATATGCCTAAAATATATATATACACAAAATCTTTGTCAATGCTTCTCCAAAAGACCAATCTTTAGGTTCAATAACAAGTAATAGGTAATGTTTCCTTTGTTACTATTCAGGGAGTGTTACAAAATGGTATGGAGATAGCAGTGAAGCGGTTATCGAAAAACTCGGGACAAGGAATGGAAGAGTTCAAGAACGAGGTCAAGTTGATATCGAAGTTGCAGCATCGAAATCTCGTGAGGATCTTAGGATGTTGTGTTGAATTTGAAGAGAAGATGTTGGTATACGAGTATTTACCAAACAAGAGCCTAGACTATTTCGTATTCCGTACGTTAAACAGTTCCTCTACAGTTTCAAATCCTCCCATTCAAGACGATCAGTGACTTTGAATTTGATTTCCTGTTTTGTTCTTTCTCCTTATTGCCCCTCTTAGATGAGGAGCAAAGAGCGGCGTTAGATTGGCCAAAACGAATGGGGATAATCCGCGGGATTGCTCGTGGAGTCTTGTATCTTCATCAAGATTCAAGACTGAGGATCATCCATAGAGACCTCAAGGCCAGCAATGTACTTCTTGACAACGATATGATACCGAAGATTGCAGATTTCGGCCTGGCTAGAATCTTTGGGGGCAACCAAATCGAAGGAAGCACAAATCGAGTCGTTGGAACATAGTGAGTTAATCCATATCAATCCTATAAAGCTCTGCAACTTCGTTTTTTCAATCTTTAAGGCCGTTTCAATCTCACTGTCACAGCGGGTACATGTCACCAGAGTATGCAATGGACGGCCAGTTCTCTATTAAATCCGACGTCTACAGCTTTGGAGTATTGATCTTAGAGATCGTAACGGGAAAGAAAAATAGTGCTTTCTATGAGGAGTCTTTGAATCTAGTGAAACATGTAAGTAAAGACTTCTTTCTCTTTTTCACATAACTTGGGGCTAGAAAAACAGAACATAAGCAAATGTTTGTTTTTTCGTCTTGTAGATTTGGGATCGATGGGAAAAAGGTGAAGCAACGGAGATCATAGACAACTTAATGGGTGAAGAGACTTATGATGAGAGCGAAGTAATGAAGTGCATACACATTGGGTTACTTTGCGTGCAAGAAAACGCTTCGGACAGACCAGACATGTCCTCTGTTGTCTTCATGTTAGGTCATAACGCCATTGATCTTCCATCTCCGAAGCATCCTGCGTTTACAGCGGGAAGGAGGAGAAACGTCAAAAGTGGCGGCAGCTCAGATAATTGGCCCACCGGAGAAACCGCTAGTACTGTTAATGACGTTACTCTCTCCGATGTCCGAGGTCGTTAACAAGTGTCAACGTAAGTATCAATTTATATCACAATATTTATATTTGTTTATATAGAAATTTTTTTGAATAAACGTATGCAAAATCATGTTTATAAAGTTACAAAATACCTAATGAAAAGGAAAAGTTATACATTATCGGCATCAGATTATTAATACTGTTTGTTTATTCATCCTTCATTTTGTTTTTTTTTGTTTTTTTGTCTTTGTGAATTTCATACTGTAGTGTACAATTTATATGTTTGACAACTAGCTTTATAATACCGGGGAGTACATAATTAGCTTTTCTTATACATAATTTAGCTTCATTTCCTCTCTACATGATCCGACGACCAAAAAATAGACTTGAGTTAAAAGACCTTTTAGTTAGATTACAAGTCAAGTCTCTACCACATAATATTCTTCGACTCAAAAAAGACATTCTACTCTGATCTTCAGCTACATTTTAACGCATTTTTTTGCCTTCATGCTTACTCTTTCACCTAATATCAACAAAATGGAAGGTAAAAAGATTAGATACCAACCATGTAATAATAACTGCATTTGTATCATTACCAGAGTCCATTCGAATAAGAGATGAGTGTTCTACCTAGGAACTACACTAGTGATTGGTTCAAGACTTGTAAGGTTAATTAGTGAAACTTAACATCATCATCAACCATAAATCCAGAAGGGACAATGATCTCCAGAAAAAATCATTAAATCAACTTAGAAAGAGCTCATCATAGTTTTGTTTTTCTGAACTTACCAAGGAGGCGACAAAGTCGTCTCAAACTCAAGCTCCACATTTTCAAGCTCGACACCAAGATCTCTTGCACATGACTGAATCTGACATATCTTTTTGTTGGATGCATCCTTTTTCTCTTTCAGAGCCGCTTCTTGCCTCAGCAGCTTGAGCATCTTCTGTTTTACCTCAAGAATTTTTCGTTCCATCTCATCAAACTCTAGTTTAGCCTTGCGAGTATTGCTTGATTCATTTGACATCTCTTTGTCAAGACCTTTTAGTTCCTCCGATATATTTAGTTGTCTATCTTTGAGTGCCAACAGCACGTCGATCCGTGATAAAGCCGTTGCAACACTGAAACCGTATTTCTCTAGCTCTGAAAAGGAATCTTTGAGGCTATGTAGTTGGCTTACAGAAACGTCGGTTTCAAGATCTTTATATTTCTCCAGTAACATAGAATAAGTCACCATCAGACCTAATGCTTGTCCTTCACGGAAATCTCTTTAGTATTTGACGATGGGCTGAAATGTGGACTTTGTGGTACTCTCTTGAAGACCTCTGTTGATTTATATGTCTTCCAAAGTGGTGACTTCTTTGCAAAAGGAAAAACCATTTCTGTATCATTTGCTTGGGTTTCCTCAACATTAGGAACAAAATTCTTCCCCACATTGCAAGTCCGATTTGAGGATAACACTGGACATATCAACGTATACCCAAAAAAAAAAATGAGAACAAAGAACTTTGCTTAGCGTATCTACCAGTAATAGTCATTAGATGTTTCATGGATCTCAAACTTTTGACCGTTGCAAGCCGATTCTAAATGCAAGAAGGTCCAATGAGAGTTGAAACGTACCAGTCTCATTGAGGACTGAACTGTCTTCTAGCTGTCCTCTATTCCTCTTCCGAGTGTAGACTTGGCTGTTATGCTCCTTAGGCATCTGTGCATAAAAAGTGTTAAAAACAAAGGGAGAGCCATCTCAAAGATAAATACCAATCATGAAGATTAAGTTAATACGATACATTTTCTCGAGTTGACTCATTTCCCAAGCCATTCTGATTCTTCATGGACTCAGGGGATACATGTGAGCGAGATTCTTTTTCTGAAAAAATAGAGACCATTCTAAATCAATTTCATGGCGCACATATAAAAACGAGAATCAACTTGTGGGGTTATGACTAGAGTCTAACCATTTACTACATCATCAGCCCTCTCAAATCTCGGCCGTGCCTTTGTCTGCACATTTTTAGTTTCCAAACCCACTGACTTGTTTCTTTTGCCAGATAAAGGAGTTTCTTTTTGGCGTTTTGGCTGAAAATGGAAATAAACATTAACAACACTTCAAAATCAGCCTCAAAGATGTCCCACTAAAAAATATACCAAACCGACACCATATGTTCACTGAAACCAAGAGATATAAATTACCTTTGTTCTTTTATGCCAAACTCCATCTTCCCACTCCATTGGAGGCCTAAGATTAGAGTGATTCCCCGAAACTTACCGTGTACCGTCCCTCAAAGACAATTCCCCTCACCACACTTTCACGCCACCTAAAGCCAGTAAACGCCTCTACATGATCCAACAAATCATACTCTCCAACAGAAAAAGAAGGCTGCGGAGGCCTGACACTTCGAGAACCAACGATGCATCTGAAGGATTTATAATAGTGAGATTTATAATAGTCGTACTTAACAATAAATCCCGTGTCATTCTCCAATTCCTTGATGATAATTGCCGGTTGCCAGGCAAAATCAACTCTCAGTTCCACCATTGTCCCGCAACTAAAAACAGAATTGACCAATTCCTTCAAGGACAACATATAACAACGGATAAAGTTAAAAACTTTGACATGCAATCAAACCCCGAAGAAAAGAAACGATTCTCATACCTTATTTTTAGGTCGGACCCATTTGAAGCCGGTCCAATCAAGATGAACCCTCAAATTCTTTTTCTCGAACTGGATAACGTCAGGTCGGGAATCGAAGTAAACCAAATACTTGCCATCCTCCTCCAGCGCTTTGTAGTAGTAAGAACCTTTAAACCTTTCGTTTTCTTCCAAAGAGACTTCTACTTTACAGTCTTTTCTAATGAATTCCACCATTTGCTCTCCATCTCTGGATTTTACTAGTATGCTTGCTTACTCAAAACCCCTTAATTGAAAACTCAAAACAAAAACATAAAGACACGACCTTTTCTCTTCCCCCTTCTCAAACACAGTCAGTACTAGTACTGGTGGAGAAGCCGAGAAGACTAATAAACACCTTCGGAAAAGTGTATTTTTTTCCAATTTAGCTTCTTTTTTTAAAAAAAAAAAAAAAAATTAAGCGCAAAAAGAACATAATACAATATCAAAACGGCCCAAACTAACTAATGGGCCTAACTAAACGATTGCGTTTCATCGGTTACTTCATCACATTGCAGCAGGTAATTAAAAAAAAACAAAATAATATTAAAAAGGCCCAAACTAACAGATGGGCTTAATCAAACGATGTCGTTTCATAGGTCTTCTTCATCACATTGCAGCAAGGTAAGTAAAAAAAAAAAAAACCTTATCCTTCTCCTAATCTTGTAGTGAAAGTGTCGAAGCAGTGAACCACTCTCTCTTCAATTTCTGCAATTTCAATGGCGTCCTTCACAACATCTTCCTCATCTTCGCTTCTCCCCAAAACCCTACTCCCCATAAGCCACCTGAATCGTTTCGCTACACTTTCCGGTATCCGCGTTAGAGGAGGAGACACATGGACTCCTCTGCTCCGAAGCATCTCCTCCGCCGTTGGGTCTCGGCGTCGTGTGGCGATTGTCAAAGCTGCGACGGTTGATTCGGATTACTCTTCGAAACGGGGCAGTGGTAATGAGCAGAGAGAGACGATTATGCTTCCTGGTTGCGATTACAATCATTGGCTTATTGTAATGGAGTTTCCCAAGGATCCTGCTCCAACTAGAGACCAGATGATTGATACTTACCTTAACACTCTTGCTACTGTTCTTGGAAGGTTCGTTTTTTGCTTGTGATTGATTCTCTCTGTTTGTTAATTTAGTGTGCTATAAATAGCGACATATGTTCTGTGTTGTTAGTGGATTTGTTTGCTTGTAATTAGTGTTTTGCATAGGAAGATTTGGGTTTTATGTGATTAGGGTTTTCACTTGGTTTGTGATGATAATGTAAGGTAAGGGTTTAGTGAACTGAGTAAAGTTGACCTAGTTTCTAGAATTTTTTTCTTAAACATCACATGAGGATTGAATAAAGTTGGTTAAAGTCCGTTCGTATGAATATATTAGTGTGTAAATCTCTTGTTGATTTGTTTTCATGTCTTGATATGTGCAAACATATTGAACATTGCGGCATATAAAAAGCAAAACATTGCTGTAGGAGCATCGATGTTGCATATATTCTTCAAGCTATGTGTCAATTGCAGATGTTTTGTATGGTGTCTATTCGTTATAAGTTTATGTGTATAGGTGTAAGCAAAGTAATGTATGGAAAAATGGTTTAGTGTACACTTGTGAAGAGCATTAGATTGGGACTCCTGACTAGAGTTTCCTTGATAAGGCGGGGAATGAGTTTGCCTTACACAAGATATGACTAAAACTTTGGTTTATTTGTTGCTGCTGGCTATTTCAGAGAACTCAGAATCCTATCTACACTGTCTTGCTGCTGTTATAATCAATTTGTGACTAGTGTCTTTTTTCTAGCATAACCAGTTATTTGCGTGTGGATATTGAGGGTACTTGTGTCTGTTTTCCAGCATGGAAGAGGCAAAGAAGAACATGTATGCATTCAGTACTACCACGTATACTGGCTTTCAATGCACCATTGACGAAGAAACATCTGAGAAGTTCAAGGGTTAGTTAAGCAAGAAGAGCTTTAATCCCCTTGCTGAAAGTGTATGCTTGTAATCGTGGAAAACCTTCTTACTGATCACTCGGTCTTTCATTTTTCACAGGTTTGCCTGGAGTTCTGTGGGTTTTGCCTGACTCCTACATAGATGTCAAGAACAAAGACTACGGAGGTAACCCATCAAAGCCTGATAATAAAGTTTTTAGGGCCTCTCTTCCTCTCTCTCTATGTCTCTCTGTTCTGATAATTGGATCGTTCTTTTTTGGTCTAGGTGACAAGTACATCAATGGAGAGATTATCCCTTGCACATACCCCACATACCAACCAAAGCAGCGCAATAACACAAAGTATCAAAGTAAGAGGTACGAAAGAAAGAGAGATGGTCCTCCACCTCCTGAACAGAGGAAACCAAGACAAGAACAAGCCGCTTCTGATTCCTCTTAAACGCTGATAAGATAGCTGTTGTGATGGAGTGTTTGCGAGTTTTGATCGTTTTGTTAGTCCTTAGCTTATTGAAGTCAGGTGTAAAATCCGTCTAGTATCAAATGATGATACTACATATCACCATACCTTTTTGAACAATATTTATTGTTTTGTAGGATGAAGTTCAAAGAACCATTTTTTTAACGTTTTTCGCCTTAGTATAGGCTTCGGCTAATGTTATTCAGTAATTTCCTTAGTGGTAAAGTTTCAGGTTGGTTTTTGGGTTTTGGTTTGGCTTAGGTTCAGCTTAGAAGTGTTTTACCTTTGATTGGATTTTCACTAGGATATGTCTGGTTCTGGTTTGATTCCTTTGTCCACCACTAATTTTAACCACGTTTTCTCAACGCCATTTTCAGACAAGACAAAACTATGGCGTCTGTAGATACTTTTTTGGTAGGGTCACTACAGCACACTCGTCACCAACTCACCATCTACATCAGTCGTCCCCACCTTATCAACACATCACATGGAATAATACACTAGACGGACTTAAACCAAGCATTTCAAATCAGTTTTTTTTTTAATCCACAGAACAGAGAGCTCCACCCAATTATTATTCTTTCAACAACAGCAGAGAGAGACTTTCAATCAAGATCATCCTTCAACCTCTCTCATCATCAAATCTGAGATGGCTAATCTCTATGAGAACTACCAAATCCCCTACGACTTCGATCAGGTTAATAATCTCTACGATCACAATTATTATCATCAACCACAACAACAGTTTGGTTTCGAACCAATGAATTATAATAATTATAACTGGAATGGATCTGAATCCGAACCAACCTCTGCTTATGATCCAATGAGTTATAATAATTATAACTGGAATGGATCTGAATCCGAACCTACCTCTGCAACTGTTGCTTACTCTGCTTATGATCCAATGAGTTATAATTTTTATAACTTGAATGGATCAGAGACTGAGACAACCTCTGCATATGTTGCATACTCTGTTTCCACCATGTCTGAGCCTAAACAATTGTTCTATGATCCGAATCTCTATACAACATACGAGTCCCCTCCTCAGTTTATGATCCATCGCTCTGTAGCCTGTGCTCTGGACTTCAACGAGCCTGAATTCGACGAGTACGATTCTACGCCGTACGGTGGTGGCTACGATCCCGTTGCAACCTACGGAAAACCTCTTCCTCCATCAGTGGAGACTTGTTACCCTTGTTCAACCGCTCCTCACGCGAAAGCTCCCTCTCCTCCTGAGATTATCGCTCCTGTGCCTCTTGGAATTTATGATGGTGGTCAAAAGAATGTTGTCAAGAAGCGTGTCACTTTTGCTGAACCGGTAGAAGAAGCCAGACCAATGGAAACCATTAAAGAAGAAGAAAAAGAAGAAAGTGAGGAAGAAGGAGATGAAAGCGAAGATGATGAAGAAGAAGAAGAAGAAGAAGAAGAAGAAGAAGAAGAAGATCACAGTTCAAGCTATGGAAATGAGAAAGAAGATCACAGTTCAAGCTATGGAACTGAGAAACCTGAAACTGTAGATAAAGCAGAAGTAAAAGCTCTGTATATTCCGTCTGGTTACGGTTTAGAAGCGACGGATCTCTGCGAGGTGATATTCGGAGGTTACTTCCCTTGCGTGTTACGTAACAAAAGACGTCAGGGAGATGAACAAGATCGTGCGGCTGCTGCTGCTGCTGCTGTTTCTTGCTGGGAAAGCAACGACTCTGATCCGTGGAAGACGACTTCCGATTACCTTTTCGGGGATTCGTATCCGTACGGTCACGAGAACCGGACAGAAAGAAATCAGTTTGAGATCTCCTCTTATGGTTACCGGAGGTATTAATTATACTCGGTAAGAACAACATTCTTTGTTGATGGATGATATTGATGAAGAAGCTGATTTATTTATTTATTAGTGTATGTGCTATTTTGTTTTTGATTGGTCCCAACGTTTTTACAAAGACTTCCAAGTTGATCAATAAATGTTCTAAAATCATTTCTTAAGACAACGATTGATGGATGGATTACCAAATTATTCATATTTTCTATACAAACTATACGGTATTAGCCAGCTAGATAGTAGCATATTACTAGTATTAGATTCACATACGATATTTATCAATCTACAGTTGAGAAATTCGTGCCAAAGTGACATCAAAATATACATTTTTTTTCTAACTGAAAGATTAGACGTCCTAGTGCATTGCACATTAGCGCCATGGCGGGTTGAACCTTCTTTTTTTGAGACGTCTACTTTTTTAAAATTCTTATCTATTTCTATATCAGTTATATTATATTAATACTCTGGTGAATCTAATTCGAGATAAACAAAAAAGTTAGAACCACTAGCTCAAATGTTTACTATAATTATATAGAATTTGATGAATTGATCTAATTAATTAATTAGTAGAAGGAATATATGTCTCTGCATCACTCCTTAAAAACCAGTTCAGTTATGTTGGATTAGTACCACAATTGGCATTGCCACCTTTGCAGAATTTTGAGCATCAATATTCGATATAATTTCTTCGCAAAAGATTTGGCTGTAAAGTGAGTAGTGAGCTGTGAGCTTCACGTTTGGCGAAGAAAAAAAAAAGAAAAATGTATCGCTGTCTCATAGAACGTATTTATAATGGAGAGGAAAAAACAATATGAAAAAATCAGTAATTTTATATCGCATCGATCGCCTTGACGCAATAAAAGGGATGTATATACCGCCGCAGCAATATAACTTGCGATGACCTCATATATAATAAACTTACTATTTTGTTCTTTGAAATAGTCTATATATAAGCTCGGGTTTTGCTGTGTAATAGACATATATAGTGCTTTAATTTGTTTGTTCCACTCTTCACAAACGCATATCCTCTATACAAAGCAAGTTTTTAATTTCCATTAGATTAATATTAATTAACCAGAATATATAAATAAACTAGTTGTATGTGAGTGGGAACATTTAAATTGTTCGCCAAATTAAGAAATAAATACGTCAACTTTTTAGCTTCTTTCTTTTTTAAGCGGCAAGATTCTAAATTGAACTTGATACCACTTAAACAGTTCTGCACTCAGAGGTTTTCCATTAGAATGAGTGAACCCACACACTTTCTTATAAATGGAAGGTTTGTGGTTACCAAACTCAAAGTTCATTTGGGTCTTAACTCTTTCTAACACACACACACACACATACACAAACAGACATACTTTTGTTTTTTTGTTTAAAAAAAAACTCACATAGAAAGAAAGAAAGAGAGGACGAGAAAGAGATGGGAGAAGATATGCGAGGAGTGGGAGTAGCGGCAAAGTGGGCACCGGTTATAATAATGGTAATATCACAAGTAGCGATGGGTTCGGTGAATGCACTAGTGAACAAAGCTCTTGATGTTGGTGTGAACCATATGATAATTGGTGCTTATCGAATGGCTATTTCCTCTTTCATTCTAGTTCCTATCGCCTATATTTTGGAAAGGTTTGATATTTCCGAGCATATCATGAGTTTCTTATGTTCTTAAAACAAAGACTTACAAACGAGTGATATTTTCATTTTTTTCACATATCTATTTACATAAAACCTATCAACACTTCAACAGTAATTATAAGAATGAAGAACTCCTTCATGCCTATAATATTGAAGATTGTGAGAATTGCTCTGTTTTAACATGTTAAAAACACCACTAAGTGTTTAATAACTTAACAGGAAAATAATACCGAAGATAACGTTTAGGCTAATGGTGGATCATTTCATCAGTGGTTTGCTCGGGTTTGTCTTCTCACTATTAATTTATCAATTTCTTATAACTTTTTCCTGTTGTCCATTTAAATTTCCTCTTATATGATATTATTATTTTAAATTACAATTGAAATATTTCTACATAGGAAATATTTTCTTTCAAGTATGTTGCACATAACCATCATCAGCTAACTTATTCTATTTTTTTATTGGGTTTGAAATTGGCAGTGCGAGTTTGATGCAATTTTTCTATTTGCTTGGTCTGTCGTACACGTCAGCCACTGTTTCGTGTGCTTTGGTAAGCTTGATGCCTGCAATCACCTTCGCATTAGCTCTTATGCTCAGGTAATGATGGAACCGCTTAACTTCTTTTTCATTAATATTACTATGTAATTATGGGTCCATACCTACGTGGCTACATGTATAGTTAATTAACTTTGTTGTGTCTACAAATTTATATTAAATAAAAAAATATCGTCATATATTGCCCACACATGAATATTACTGGATGTTATTAGTAAATTTAAAACTCATTTGATTCTTTCTTTTTGCAACGCAAGAGAACAAATACATTGTGCAATATAACTTAATACTCTTAAAAAATATAATTATGAATTTAAATTACATTCTTTTTCAGGACTGAAAAGGTAAAGAATTTAAAGACCCAGGCAGGGATGTTAAAAGTGATGGGAACTTTAATATGTATAAGCGGAGCTCTGTTCTTAACATTTTAAAAAGGCCCTCATATATCAAACTCTCACTCTCACATAGCGGCTCTTCCCCACAACAACACCGCTCAAGACAAGACCAAGAATTGGCTTCTTGGATGTCTCTATTTAACCATAGGAACCGTGTTGCTATCTCTATGGATGTTGTTTCAAGGGACTTTGAGCGTCAAGTACCCTTGCAAATTCTCAAGCACTTGTCTCATGTCATTGTTTGCAGTGTTCCAGTGTGCTCTATTGAGTCTGTACAAGAGCAGAGATGTTAAAGACTGGATTATAGATGACATATTCGTGATCGGCGTCATCGTATACGCTGTTAGTAATAATATTATATTTTCATAAATCTATAAATGGTTTTAAAAATTAATATTTTAAGTTATAATAAAGGTAGGATGCAAAAACTTGGAGTTCATCTAATACACGTATATATTGTAGGGAGTGATAGGACAAGCAATGTCGACGGTAGCAACAACATGGGCGATAAAGAAACTAGGAGCTGTTTTCGTATCAGCAATTATGCCAGTTTCTCTCTTTTCGGCTACTCTATTCGATTTCCTACTCTTGCACACTCCCTTATACCTCGGAAGGTTATCTCCTCAATCATCTCTATGAAATTAATTTCGTTTCTATAAAGCTTTAGACATATATGTAAATATATGTAGCATGCTCATAACACTAACTAGGGTTCTTTAAAAAACCTTTTTGATACAGTGTGATTGGATCAGTAGTGACAATAATGGGTCTCTACGTGTTCTTGTGGGGTAAAAACAGAGAAACGGAAACTTCCCCGATGACTAACGAAGATCAAAATATTAATAATGATAAGGAGACTAGGTCATCCATTTAACTAAATAATATTGTTATTATAGTATGATTCAACAGCATCGTCGTAGTATCTTGGCCGGCCGCCGGAAAAAAAACAATGCTTCATATATCGGTTTTGGTAGTTTCTCAACTTATGCTTATGCTTCAGGTAGATCTTTCCAGGGCGTTTTCAAATCTATATAAGTTGGTGGTTGTAAGCAAAAAAAAAAAAAAAAAAGTTGTTTGTGAGCTGGTCTCTATATAAGGCTTTGTTTTTTTTTTATTATATTCGATCTTCATTGATCAGTTGAAGTTAAGTTGATATGTTAACAAAGTTTGGTAAATTAGCTAAAAAGAGTCTAGTAAAAAGAGTCTTGTATTATTATTTTTCTTAATTAGTTTCAAAAGCTCTGATTCTTGGATTGCTTTTAAATGTGTTGTGGTTTTGTGTTAGTAGCTTCTTGCTATCTCGATCAGAGCCAAACATAAAGATGTATTCGATCGGCGAGAACTTAAAAGAAGGCAAAGAGTACATATATATATATATATATATGAAAGCCACACAACACACACAGTGAAACCAAAGGAATAGTTAATCATATCACTAAAACGTCATTGCGATGGTGACCAACAGCTAGCCTTAGCCAGATTTTTTTTTGACTCACGCTTCAAAAGGAGGAGAGTCACGTACGCAGGCCAATTCTTGGAACGAGTGTCCATTCTGTCGATATTTGGGTCTATTTTCTTGAAGTAGGCTTCAGCAGCATCTAAGCCTCTAGTCTTAGCAATGATATTAAGAAAAACTGCAAGCTGCGAGGGAGAAAAACTCATCTTCTTTTTATCCATCCACTGAAAGATCTAACCAAAAAGAAAACTTTCATAACTCAGTAACAAATTAAAATCTAAAAAAAAATAAAATAAATAAGCAATATATTAAAATGTTAGATTGATGAGATGACAGACCTCTAGGGCATATTCATGTTTGCCTTCCTTGTCAAGCTGCTCTGCCGCGCTAACGAGATCCGCCTGAGACTGAGTGATGGAAACACCCTTCTTCTCTTTCTCCCTTATGATAAAATCTAAGGTCTCACCCATTACAGACCGCAGCTTCTCCAAAATACTACGCTTCTCCCAAATACCTGTACACTTCACCTTCTCAGCAGAAGAAGAAGAAGAAGAAGAAAAAGCTTCGTCTCCTGTCGTCAATGGAGGAGTATCAGAAGAAGAAGAAATACATAATTAATTCAGAGCAAAACATGTATGAAGTGGTATCCACTTGAAAGCAAAGAGTACATATGAAAGCCACACACACAAACTGTTAGTTAATCATTCACTTGCAAGAGTGATGAACAGCTAGACTTATATTATAGCCCACGTTTTCTTTAAAAAGCAGGATAGTCATGTCAATTCTTTTTATCCATCCACTCAAATATCTAACAAATAAAAAAAAAACCAAAAAAAACTTTCATTAATCTCCAAGAAAGAAAACAATTTGATCACTGGCGGGGATCATAGATGATAGACCTCGAGAGCATAAGCATGTTTGCCTTCCTTGTCAAGCTGCTTTGCCGAGCTGACGAGATCCGCCTGTGTGAAGATAACACTCTTCTTCTCTTCCTCCCTCGTGATAAAATCTAAGGTCTCACCGGTAAGAGACCGCATTCTCTTGATGAAACTACTCTTTGCCGCCGCCTTCTCAGCAAAAGAAGAAGAAGAAGAAGCTCCGTCTCCTGTCGTCAATGGAGGGGTAGCGATCTCAGCAGAAAGAGAAGTAAACGAAGCCATTATTCTAGTAGGCGTAGCACTCTTCATCTCTGCTGCAGTCCGGATTGAAGTGTAATCATTAAATAGTAATTCTCTCTGTTAAGTTAAACCGGGGATATGTTCAATAATTCTCTCTGTTTAAATCAAAATTCAATACAACGACACTTCAATCCATAAAAGTTTTGAGTCCCATATAATACTCTGTCGCATTATATATTTGATCATATACCTCTTTGTTGTAAAATCTGGAAGGACACAAGAAGAATAATTGTTTCTCGAATTGTGATTTTGCTAAAACAGTCTGATATTGAAAGAGAGCATATATCATAAGTAAACTAATGTGAGGATTGTAATTTTGGGAAAAGTAAAGTTTGACAAGTGCTACATATGTACTATATCATAACTAATTAATTATTGGGCTTAATTCTATGTTTTTTTATTTATTTTTGGACCATAAAATTTAAAGCAACCCCATTAGCAATGCCCAGTGGACATGCTCTAACATATCAAAAGGGGCTTAAGACCAATTCCCAAGGATACATGATTCAGAGGAGCTAGGCTTAATGGTTATTCTTTAATTACTTTTTTTTTTTTTTTTTTTATAATTATTGGTCTGGAAAGTCTCGCACCAATGAACGATTGTCAACAACAAAAAAAAAAACCAAAACAAAATGTTAACACGACGTCGTTTGAGAAGCTCACACACACAGGCGACTTAATTCACGGCCCCTTGAGTTGTTCTTCACCTTATTAAAGAAGCGCCAACCAAACAAAAACCCTAAAAATCGTTAGCAGAGAGAGAGAGAGAGAGACACAGAAGAAGACGACCAAGTTAGCAGCTAAAGATGATTATCCCTGTTCGTTGCTTCACTTGTGGAAAGGTTTGTTTTTTCAATTCGCTATGGTCTTATTTAGGGGTGTTTTACTCCGTCTTTTGAAGGCTTTTTGTTACTCTAATTTTGACAAAGATTACAACATCTTTACTCTCTCTCTCTCTCTGTTAACTCCATATGATGGCTGGGTCGATTAGTATAAATTATTTATAGAGCAATAAAAAGAAAGTATTGAGCTTTATTACTAAGCTTTCTTCATTCACTTTTGTGATTTTGTTTAGGTGATTGGAAACAAATGGGATCAGTATCTTGATCTTCTCCAGCTTGACTACACTGAAGGGTAAGCGCCTTTTCACTTGCTCTATTCATTCATACGTCGTGTGTGTGAAAAAGATTGTAATTTATTTTTCGAGTTTTAGTGAAATTTGCCCAGATTTGGTATTGGTTTTGTATTCTCTTCATGTTTATTGTGTTTCGTTGGAAGAGACTATGTCCTGCCTATTGTCCTGCCTATTGTATAGATTTGGCTTTTGATTAGACTTGTGCCCATCTACATGATTCTTATCAGTACCAATCGTACTTTGTGCGAATCTGTTGGAGAAGCAAATCAATAAAAGATTAGGCTTTAGCTAATATGATCTGTTGTTTATGTGTTTACTGGAAGAGACTATTCACTATTGTGCCTATCTTGTTTATCTATCTCGACTGTTATAAGTGTGAATGAAGACCTATGATTCTTTTTCCAATCTGTAGAAGAATCTTAGTCTTGGTGTGGTGTCTACTTCTTGTAATTAAGCAAGTTTTGTTTTACAGGAGATTCTTTCTTTAGGCACTTTCTTATTGCTGTTTAAGCTCCACAATGGGTATGAAATTTACAAGATAAGTTTTCTCTTTTGGCAGGGACGCCCTTGATGCGCTCCTGCTAGTCAGATACTGCTGCAGGCGTATGCTAATGACTCATGTTGATCTGATTGAGAAGCTTCTCAACTACAACAGTACACTCTCCAAACTTGATTATATGTTGTGTTTCTTTTGACTCCCACTCTATTGTCTACTTCAATTTTTTATTTACTGGTACCCACATACTTTTTTCTTGCAGCTCTGGAAAAATCAGACAACAGTTAGAAGAGGATGCAAATCTGCTGGAAGAGTTTTCCTCTTTAGAGGTTTAAATATTAGTATGTATGAAAACCTTCAATTCCATCTAAAAGACGAAATCATATGTATGTCACTACTTTCTCGTGTGTGTGATTCAGTATCATATTTTCTGACCTGAATGATTTGTCCTTTTGAGTTGTTCACGTTTCATTGATATTGAGGTGTAAACATGGCCATCTCGAAAACCCTTTGAGAAATTACTTGTAGTCACTGGTTTTCATAAGTTCATAATTTGAGAAATTAGTTGGAGTCACTGGTTTATATAAGTTCATAAAAACGCAAAAAAGAAAAGAAAAAATAGTTATCGTTGCATACAATACAGTCGTCGGACTGCTTAGTGTGTTCATGCTTGTTCAAGAATTCTCAAACATTCCCAGGAACGGTTAAGAAAAAATGTATAACCAAAGAAGAATGAAACACAATGTAACCATGTTTGGCATATGTAATACGACCCGTTCTTTAAGGGAACATATCATATTTAAATCTCTCTCAAAACGATCCCACATACCACAATAGATGTGCTCGAGAAATCAAGATCAAATTAGTCGGAACTAAAACCATATATCAAAGAACAAACGAACAATAACTCAGTAGCCATTAATCTTTCTTGATGTTGTTGTTGATCCTACCAACCGAGAGAACGGTTGCTGCTGCGATTGGTTGTTGCGGCTGGTGTTAAAACTGTTGCTGCTTCCAATTCCGGATTTAGAGTCAGAGAAAGGAGAGTAGGCTTGAGCTAGCTCAAGGGCAGAAGCAGCTTTCCCATGACGAAGCCCTGTTCCATCTACTGATTCCGGTTTCTGGGGAACCGGTTTTCGCCATGTCTCTGGTGATGGATGCCTTGTCTTGTCCTGAGTCTGCTGTTGCTGTCTTGAGCTCTTGTTTTCATTTTCACGCCAGTTTCTCCTCTGAGTTTCGGATCTGGCATTGTCGCTCACATTTCTCCCGTCCTTTTGCTCAAACTTCCTTGTTCTCAAGTCACGGGGAGAACTCATTGGCCTTTGAGTTGCATGCTCTGGAACTCCTTCGATCGGTTTGGGGACCATCCTTTTGATATGTCGGAAAGTAATAAAAAGAACATAGAATTAGATAGTGGATCTCAATGGAACAGTAAGTACAGATAGTGAAAAGAAACCCAAACCTGTCTGTCGGTTGCTCCAATTTGTTATGCTCGATCTCATCAATGCCTCGCTCTTTCAATACCTAGTCGCAAATAGAGATTAAAATCAGGTTGAAAAAATCTATATGAATCTACACAGCCAAGAAATCAAATGATGCTGAACAAACAGGCAACTTAACAAGAGAGAGTTACACAAACAATACGCACTC
>NC_025687.1:5082128-5120445 GCF_000633955.1 Camelina sativa
CCAAACCTGTCTGTCGGTTGCTCCAATTTGTTATGCTCGATCTCATCAATGCCTCGCTCTTTCAATACCTAGTCGCAAATAGAGATTAAAATTAGGTTGAAAATCTATATGAATCTACACAGCCAAGAAATCAAATGATGCTGAACAAACAGGCAACTTAACAAGAGAGAGTTACACAAACAATACGCACTCACCAGCTCTCGTGGTCTGGCACCGCCAAAAACCGCACTTCTGCAACATGAACCAGAAAATGTAAGCATATTTGACAGAATATATACTTATAGCCAAGGAAACGGGGTCTAATAGATAACTCTAGAGAAGTAAAAGTAACTATGGACTAAATTCAATGTTCTAGCATATTCAACCATCTAGGACTTCTGAGGGTAGTTTGATAACATCTATCTCAATTTGAATAGATACCAAAAAATGTCACGAGCATAATCCTTCCAGTACTTACCATCAGAAATTAAGCAACTCTTCTGTGTCACACTACTTATGTCCCAAAGATCCAAAATAATTACTACTGAGCTGGGACAATAAATATATGTACCACCATAGCTTGATAAAACTTTGATCATCCTTACCTTTCCTTTTCAGTTTTAACTTCTGGCTGCTCAAGCAACTGTGCCACGGGCTTCAAATTTAATTTGGGGCGCTCAATCGGCTGGTTAGGAATCTCATCCGCAGACAAACCAGGTTTTGAAATGTTCATACTTTTCTGTGTTGCATAAACAGTATCACGTTGAATAAGATTTGAAGCACCATTTTCCTGCAGATATAGAGTTGAGCCATCAGAAAACACAGTTGATCAACAAGGAAAACATGAAAACCAAACCGGCAGCTCAAAAATTAGTAACTAATACCAGTTTTCCATCATTCACAGGCTTCTCAATAATGTTTTCAAGAGGTTTTGTGCGAGGCAGCAGGTTCAGCTTAGGTCGTTCCACGACTTCAGACGGGGCAGTTGATTGCACCAAATGTCCAGCAGGCCTAACGTCAGAATAATTTGGATGAGGCTTATTGCTGCTGTTTGATGCAATCCTCGCTTCCTTAACATCCAAATTAGTTGGACCAGGGATTTTTTCAAACTCAGGGGAAACTTTTTTACCACCTTGGATCCCATCTCCAGCGACCCGGCCCTGTTCTATATTTGTCCCATGTGGCTCAACCCCTTGATTAAGCACAGGGCTATTAGTCTTGTAACCTCTGCTCTCTATCTCTGAATGCTTAACAACATCAAAATCCATCTGAGACGGAACCAAAAGCTTGGACTGCCATCTACCTGAAGACAGTTGGTCAAGCGCACTTGAATGGACCAAATTAGAAACAGCTGGTTGCGTAGTCCATGGGGACTGTCCCGGATCATTGTTAGCCACTGAAACCTCCTTCCTCCCAGTCCAAACATTACCAGTCACAGAATGAGTCACATCATTAACCTTCCCAGGGAAAGCACCAGCCGTTGCTGACCAACCACCATGTCGCCCAGCTAACACCGAGTCAGTTTTCACCTCCGGACGGGAAACCCGAAAAATATCATCACTGAACACTCTACGAGGAGAGGAGTGACCATCCAGAGGCTTCCGTTCGTCCTCGTTGAAATTGCGTCCGATGTTTGCGGTGTGAGGCAGAAACAGTGATTTATCATCGAAAGTTCTAATAGTATGAGACGAACTCGGCCTTGTCCTCTGATCAGGTCTGCCGCCTGAAGTTCCCCAAGGCGCTCTGTCAAAAACAGGTCGATCCGTAGCAATCTTCGGAATCCTACAAAGACAAAATTGATCATCAACGGTAAAAAAGACTCATCTCAAATCGCAGATTACTTTTCATCGGATAACAACAACATACCTAAACAATCAGATAACAAAAATTTCGATATAGATCTAATAGCCCTAGGTATTATAAACGGAAACATCACTCGAATCTCAGAAACCAAATCAAGGATACGACTGATCTCCGATAAGCATAGCAACTAAGAGGCGATCCAAAGGGAATACACACGAATCGAGAGGAGACTTACACTCCAGGAGCAGAAGGGAGAGGGAGATCAGATGGTATAGAGCCGCCATGGAAGTCCTTAAGCGTCATGGTGCTACCAGCCACTTTCTTCTTCGACATCGTTTTGTCACAACTTCCGTATCGGCTTTGATTATTATTACCTCTCTTCTCTCCGATTGAGATTTTTTGAGTGTTTTTTTTACGCCGCCGGAGACGAGAGATGGAAGAAGACGAAAGTTGTTAGGGATTTTTTTACCTCCCTCTCGCTGTGTAGGAGGGAGGCTTCTCAATAGAGAGCTTCGGTTATGGTTCAGCTTCTTCAGATTCTCTCCTTCCTTCTTCCTCTCTCTCTCTCTCTCTCTCTCGGAATTTTTTATTTTAATATCGGGAAAAAAAAAAAAACCTTTGCTTCCTCAATGGACGGAAAAATGTTTTTTTCTCTTTTGGCCCCTTGAGAAGAGCTAAAAATACGGAACTGTCCCTATTGAAATAAACTATTTACGATTGCTTACGTGGCAGTCAGATGCTCATGTGGATTTTTTTACACTTCCAGATTCGGCTGATGTGGTATGCAATCACCCAAAGATATTGTGTGTGCTACAAAAAGTATACTGTATATAAGTTTTAGGAATCAATGGTATTTTTTGTTGTTGTTGTGTGTGTCTTTGGCTAACTCCAAAGCTTAAAGTTTGTACTAGAAGTCAGAACCACCAAACTCATAACTCTTCATGAAATCAACAAGTTTAAGGAAACAAATATTAGTTGGCTATTGTGTTGAATTGGTTTTACCAAAAACAAAACAGTCAAATGCTTAATTTTTTTTAAAAATCACCTTGAATAGTTTTCATCTACACATTAATATCGATCAGGTTGTTTATGAGGAGGATAAACACATATAATAAAGGGAACTCTATATGAGGAGACCCATTTATTTACAAGGCTTGAAGATGATGACAAAGCAAGGTAACAAAGCTTTAGTACTCGATAGAAAGAACTCTTCAGTTCTAGAATTTGGTCCCATTTTCAAAGCCAACGAATCAAACTCAGAAAACCCACTAGGATCTTCGAACTTTTGCATCGGTTTATGAACCCTCCCTGCAATCACTCTACATAGCACAACTGCTTTCAATGAACCTATGTTCATTCTTTGATCGGTAATTTCAATACATTCAAGAGCCCTAGAGCTCGTTGATGCTGTGAGAACACCTTTAATCCCATCCGGGCTTGTTTTCGCACTGAAACCATGTCTTAAAATATGACAAACTCCACATTGATCCGAGAAACAGAGGTTTGAAGAGCTGTTACTGGAACCGAGAGCGCAAGAAAGAGTTGTACCGTGGAACCCAAGAAACTCGTTCCCATCAGCCATACACCGCGAGTGTTTCTTCGAAAGCTTGTTCGCTCTTATTTTCACGAGTTCTCTGTAATCCTCAAACTCTGCAACTACTCTTTGCAAATTTTGTATTTTCAAGATCGCCGAAATGTTGTTCCCTTTTGTTTTGCCAAGCTTGTGAGAATAGCCTGTACTGCAGATTAACTCAACAGTTGTTCTTGAGAAGTCTCCAGCTAAGAGTTTGATGACTGCAAAAACAAAACAAAACAGATTCTCCTCAAAACATTTGACCAAAACTTGGTGAAACAAAAAAATATATATAATTTTGAGTCTTACCGGAATGGTTAGAAAGGTAATGGGCCTCAAACGCGTCAAGATCTCTGACTCCCTCATGGCATTTTCGACAAGAAAGAACTCCAAAACCGTAGATGTCAGAGCCAAGAACATCAAATCTCTCAGAAAAACGACCGGGAAGTAAATCAGAAGAAGATTCTCCTTTGAATCTCCCCGAGTAACCGTTATTATTGCCCTCAATTTTCGTTGTGTTTATTAACCTGGAGCTCTCCATAGACCGAGAGCTGCAGCAGCTTGGATTCTGCGTAGCTCCTCCATCCCCATGTGTTGCAAATACATCTCTCATATTTGACATTGATCTTGACCAACCAGTTGGATTTGTCGTCTTACGGATTCGGTTCTTCACTGGATCACCAGGGTCAGTTGACTTCTGTGCGTTGCAGCAGCTTAGAGACTTCTTGAAATAAAGCCAAACTCCATGCATGTTTTGTTCAGGATCCGTCCTTGGATTCACAAGGAGAGATGTGGATTATAAAGAGATTCTAAGGAGATTTGACTTTTGGTTTGGACACAACTCTGTTTCTGTCTCTTCCTGCTTCACCATATCCAGACAAATTGCTTCCAAAATGATAGTGAACATTTCCATAAGCGTATGATATCATATCACACCATGAAAGAACAAACTAAGAAAAAATAACGTTTTTAGAAAATTGAAAATTTACAACCAAAATTTTCTATTACAACCTTTAAATTTATTATAAAAACGTTTATGTTAAAAAGCTGATCAAATCTTAACCAGGTATTATTCTTTTCCTATTACAACCTGTAAATTTATATGAAACATTTAGCGTATGTGATTACAGAAACAAAAAAGATATGAGAATCATAATTTTCACCTCTCTTCACGTTCCAAAACAGAGTATAACGCCACATGCTGCCTCTATTGAGCTTTGACTTTGTTAAAGTAAGAAAGTCAAACATGTGATCAACCTCTTATTTCAGTATGAACTTTTATATCTCCGTAATAGATTTATTTAACTTACATTAGATTAGATCTAGTAGTTTTACAAGAAAAGCATCAAAAACTAATGTCATATATAGAAAAGGAATGAAACTTTACTTACTTGGAAAAACCAAAACCGAATCTCTCTTTTGTCTTGCAGTGAGAGGCAGGGCTAAGGAAAGTAATCTGATGCTGTCTCCTTATTCTTTTCCTCTCCCTTAAACTTCTTACATAGAACAATGGAAATATAAATACAGTAATCAAATCAAAATTGAATAAAATAAGGTTTTTATGAATCAAGGAAAAATGGAAAGCGAACTTGGTTTCTTGGTTTCTGTGGTGATCATATGTGCAGACATTACAGCAACAGTCCTCGGGATCGAAGCCGAGATTACTCAAAGCAAGGTTCTCTGTATGATAGATAATAAGAAAAAAAAATGTAGTTATTTTCATTTTAAATAATCTTTTCTTGTGTTTGATGTTTCTCCTACAGACACCTCATCATCATCATCATCAACAACATTTAAGACATTCAAATTCTGGATGTCCAAGAACACCGAGCGCTGGAGCTTTTGCTGAGGGAGTAGCTGCAATGGTGCTTCTGTTTATTGTCCATGTCCTAGCCAATGTGCTTGGAGGTTGCACTTACATTCGCTCTAAGCAAGATTTCAACAGAGCAACGGCGAATAAGATACTCGCAGTGGCTTTCCTAGTTCTCTCCTGGTAATGGAAAGATGAAAACGTTTTTGGATTTTCATTCAACACAACAATTCCGAATTGTCAGCTGTTTTTGTTTTTGACATACCTTTTTTTTTTTGGTCTTAGGATCTTTTTCCTTGTCAGCTACACAGCGCTGATGATAGGAACATTGGCTAACTCGAAATCAAAACGATTCTGCAACTTGCCGCATCGTTGGTTTTTCGTTATTGGAGCCCTATTTTGCCTAGGACATGGACTGGTGACTTCAGCATATTATGTTTCAGCCATTGCTGCTAAAAAAGAAGACAAAGAGAACTCACAACAACAAAATTCAACAAACAGAAGCCGCACATAATAAGTCTTCTTGCTCAAGATTTCCTGCCTAGTGTAAACAAACTTATATTGCTTCGCTTAGCTAAAAACATCCTTCCATTACATTGATATATATATCCGCGATATTCCAAAATTCTCTTTTCAAGAATCAATAGAAACTGAAATAAGAAAAGAAAAGCAAGAGTTCTAGGCGAACGAGGCAAAAGCACAAAAACAAAAGTACATTATATTTTTAAACGTTTGATCGAAAAGCTTCACCAATCTTTGTCACTACATCATGAATGAAACCGCTCTTCTGCGAATGGAACTCTAATTCCCTAACTTGCAACGCCTTCCACTGCTCCTCGATTCTCTTCTTATCCTCCGAAGTAAGCAAACTCAATCCTCGATCAGCAGCGAGCTCATCCACACCAACACGAGCTAGAGACTTCACAAGAGAAGACTTGGCAAACACATCCATATCCGCAACGCCAAGCAAAGATACTCCCCCTTTATTAGTCACCTCATCTTCAGAGTTTTTACCATTAGGCAAAGAAGAATCAATCTCTTGCTTCACAGATTCGACTTTCTTGGACTTACTGCTCTTCTTAGACTTCCCATTAGGTTTCACAACCGAATCAAGAGCCATACCATTAGCTCCCCAAACTAACTTAGAGAATTCAAAAGTCTTGCGATCATAAGGTTTAGCAAAACTAGGTTCCTCTCCGTTCTTAGCTTTACCAACATTGTTCTCATACTTCTTCTTCAAACTCCTAAGCTTTTCCATGAACTGGATCTTGGAAACATCAAAACTAACAGATTTCTTAACCAACTGATAAACACCATTAGTATCATCATACGGACTGACACCAGTATCCTTCTTGTAATCCATAAGACCTTGCAACACAGCAATCTCATCGTCCTCAGTCCAAACACGTTGGAAATAAGTCTTCTTCGTCTCTTCACCACCACCACCAACACTCTTCTTGACCCTCTTCGTTGATGAGACAACTCCTTCATCCACCGTCTGACGAGAACGCTTGCCCACAGATTTCTCAGAGGTTTTAACCTTTTTGGAATCTTGATCCTTCGCAACGGAATCTTTGGTCTCGGTCACATGCTTCACAGTCAAAAACTGATCTTTCTTCTTCCGGGGTTCAGTGTCTGACTCGGTTTCTTCACCCGAACCTGACTCGGAATCGGAAACTAGCTTGTCAGTTGTGGCGGGGTGAAAAAGTACATTCTTCATGGGAGGTTCTGAGGGAAGATCATCATCGTATTCTTCTTCGTCAGAGGAAGAGTTCCCAACGATTTCATCACCTTCTTCAAGAGGAGCGTCAACTTCATCATCATCGCTTGAAGAAGCAGACGGCGGATCTTCCAACGGATTGAAACGTTTACTAGACATGAATCTTTTAGGGTTTATGTGACTCACTCTTTAGAGATATATGGAAATTGAGTTTTTTTTTTTTTCTGGCTTCTCGCTCACACTTCCTTCGATGGTTTTTATATATATATATACTGAACCGGAAAAAAAAAAAAAGAGTCTCTCTGTTTTCCAAAACTTTTGATTTTTTCTTATTTATTTATTTGTTTTTTCCTCTTTTATTTAATTTTTCATGACGTTTGGATTTCCGATTTCCTTCCTTTAATTTAAATGGGAAATTGGTAAATTCGTTATGGATTTTTAACTTTTTTTTTCATCGGAAATATAAAGAAACTGTTACAAAAACCCTACGAGGTTTAGTCATATGGAAACAAAACGATTAACAAAAAAAGATGAAATATTTTGCTTTTCTTGCATGGTCAACGCCTTTCTCTTTAGTATTGTTAATAAACACCTAGTCGGCTATAGTCCAAAGAATCTTTTTCTTTTGTGTCGGTCTAGCTTCTCTTAATATCTGTTATCTACCTACCCTACTAATAATAATATCTATGCAATGAAAGTGATGTTTTGTAAAACGTTCATCAAAATAACTGACCACACTTGATGATTAATTAATACAAATAGTTTTTGTTCTCTCTCGGTCCCATCGTAGATAGATAAACACTGAAACATGTCATCTTTTTTTTTACAGGATAAACAAGAAGCCAATCTAATACGGTAGAGATAGAAAGAACCTCCCAAACAGATGGCAAGAGTTGTGAAAGTTGATTCTTCAGAATCATGGGACTTTTATGTCAGTCAAGCCAAGGATCAAGGTTGTCCTGTAAGTCTTTCTTCTTCCTCTTCATAGATCCATAGTCAGGTTTTGTAGGATAAGAATGAAGTTTTAAGGAGATTGTGATTTGGTTAAAACCGATTCTTTGTAAATATTGCTTTAAGATTATGAACTATTGAGAATGAACCAATGAATTTTACTTTTTGAGGATTGTGGAATGAATGGGTTCTGGCTTGTCTGGTTCTATGAATAACAAACAAAAGGTTGTTTCTCTATGCTTTTTTTGGCAGATGGTGGCTCATTTCACAGCATCATGGTGTATTCCTTCTGTGTTTATGAACTCTTTCTTCGAAGAGCTTGCCTTTAGCTATAAGGATGCTCTGTTTCTCATCGTTGATGTTGATGATGTCAAGGTAAATCTACTACTTATGTGTCTCTGTTCATGGCTTCTTTGTTAAAGAATTAAATAACTGCGTAACTGGTAGATGATTAATGGTATTTCGTTGTTTTTACTATGTTGGATTGGTCAGGAAGTGGCGAGTCGACTAGAGGTAAAGGCCATGCCAACTTTCTTGTTCTTGAAGGATGGTAATGCTATGGACAAAATCGTGGGCGCAAACCCTGATGAGATCAAGAAAAGGGTCGATGGTTTCGTTCAGTCCTCACGCGTGGTTCCTATTGCTTAAAAATATTGTATATGAATAAGAGCAGAGGAATACTAATAAAGTTTGTGTGAAATGTAAGTTTGGTATATGGTTTGTTTGATATTTCAAGTGTAAGTGTACATTTCTATAAAAACAATTACTTTCTGTTTTACCTACAGTCAGAATCTGCAGCAGACACATAAAAATCTCAGGTTGTGACTCTTTTTGTATCGATTTAGTCTAAAAGAGTTGCTAGCTCAGCTTAACCATTCAAGATTCAAGAGACGATATGAAATATTTAATAGCTGGATTAATATAATTTTTTTGGTTAACAGGGTAATTTAAAACCCATGTAGCGACCAGAGACAAAATCATTCCAGACATTAAGAGCTCCATGGGTTGTCATCAGTACAGTGCTGAGTGCCATGACGATACCTACTGCAAACACAATGATTGAAGCCCTGCCATACTTGGCTATAACCTTCTTAACTACCATTAGTCCGACCAGAGACGCTACAAAGCAAACCAAAGCGAATATCGCAGCAGTTCCAGCGTGTTCCATGCCTAGTAATAAGTACTGGATTGCAGACATTGATGAAGAAAACAAAACCATGAAAGAACATGTCGCTGCAGTTACCTGTACAGTACAGAGCATGGTTAAACTTTGGTTTGGATTGAATGCTTTGATTTTAACAACACTGAGTCAAGAAACATACCTCAGGAGCGATACTGATTTGGAGAAGAAGAGGACTAATGAGCATTCCACCGCCAATACCAAAGAGGCCACCCAAAACTCCAGCCAACAGAGCCATTACTGGAAGCATAAACTTGTTCGGTCCAATAACCTGTGGAAGTTAGTTTCAAACATGTTAGATTTTACATATAGCTTTTAGTCAACTCTACGCATTATTATTGGGAACCTTCTCCGAGTCTTGGTTATTATGTGCTGTGTGGTTGCTTTGGACATTGTCACTGAAGCAAATGCAGAGAGTAAAGAAGATAGTGAGAGGTATCTGAAGCGAAGAGAGCAACCAGTAGAGACCTCCACATGGCTCGATCGATATGATACCCTGTGCAAATCCAAAGTAAGATCTGTCACTAAAAAATACACGTGATTCTTGACCATTCCGATGCAGAATAAGTCGTTAAGTTTACAAAACTTCGATCATTCATTTTTTATAAAAATATATATTAATCAAAACTCTAAACAATTGTTCTGTTTCTTTAAAGATATGAGGAAAAACAAACATTATAAGTCTAACATAAATAATTGTTTGTCATCATGTATATTTTAATAATCACTTCTTTACGACAAAAAACAAAAAAAGTGGAGGGAAATAACATAAAAATAATCATACCTGACCGTATTTGTTTCCGCGGAAAAGATTAATGGAGAAGAAGAGTAACCAAATGATCACTAAAACTCCAAGCTTCATCCATGGAAACCTAACCATTCCTCTCTCTCCCACATCTTCTCCAAGAAGCGGCAATCTCGCTCCCTCGATCCCATCATCGTCCCTAGGACTCCTAATCTTGGCTCTCTCGGACTCCAAATTCCAATAAGAAACCCCTTTTTTACAAGTCTTCATCGTTGACCACGCAAGAAACACAGCGAAGAGGAACAACACGAGCCAGTTAGGGAACATACGGTTACAGATCACACCAACACTTACTCCAAGAAGCAGACACGGCTGAACAGTGAGAGCTAAATCGAAATCTATCAAGGTCTTGTTGTCTCTTGAGTTAGGGTTTCTCACGAAGATGTTGCATGCAACGTTCGCGAAAGAGACTCCGGTTACCATGAAGGCAGAGAAGCTCGACGCTGTTTTCATTTCGAGACCGGCTATGATCGTCATTATGGAGATGAAGAGACCGCCGCCGCCTATTCCTCCGGCGCTCGAGATCGAGGCGGCCAAGAACGAGAGTACGGCGGCGATTATTGTGGGAATAGAGAATTCGATTGTGGATTGGTTGAGATTTGGTGGGATATAATGGAGCCATTGGCTTGTTGTGTTGAGGATTTGATTTTGGTCTACTGTTGTTTCAGATACTGCGATGGAGGATGGGCTGAAGATGATGCAGATGGTGATTAGGGAGAGGAGTAGAGAGACTAAATTGATTACCATTATCTTTGTTTACGCTGCTCTTTGTGCAACTCTCCAAAAGTTTTGGGGCTTTTTTTTTTTTTTATAGGATGCCAGAAATTTTGTGCTCATTATTATTGATTGTTTTTATCACTTTTAGACGACCATAGACGATGTTTTAAGATTTTCACAAATTAAAAAAAATAATAGTGTTTAGCTATAAATGCATTTTTTTATAAAAACATATTTTTATAATTATTAACTAATAGTAATCCATCAAACTTTTAAATTCTCATTTATTGATTCTTGAAATTTCACAATTTCTTAGCATAAATTGATTAAACTATACAAATCAATAAATTCACAATTTCTTAGCATTAATTGATTAAACTATACAGAAAATCAATTTTTGTGATACAAAAAATAATCATAGAAAATCATCATTTATGATACAGAGGAAGTATTAAAAAAATATACTCCCTCTGTCTCATAAAGATTGATGTTTTGGTATATTTTTTTGTCTCACAAAGATTGATGTTTTGTAAACTTCAAGAAGTAATCATTGAAAATATTTAAAATTTTGAATTGTTATTGATTTAAAATTAAATAATATCTCTTTAGTCAAAGAAAAAAATATATTTTAAACTCAATAATCATTGTTTTTTTAAAATGTGTAAAAGCTTCTAAACATCAATCTTTTAGAGACAGAGGGAGTAATAGATAAGAAATAGAACTAAATTATTTTGGGATCTTTAAACTTAAGATATTGTGTTTTTAATGTCTTGATGAAGACATTTATTACATAAAGTTTAGAAACAAAACAATTTAATTAATATTTGTTTTTTGTTTGTTATTTTTCTAATATAGAGGCATCATCTCCTAGATAATGAAACTATCTATAAGATCATTCACAAAGAAGTGCCAGATATATATCATGGGTATTATTCAAGATATTAATTAGTGGTGTTCATATTTTCAGTCATGTCAATATGTTTTTTTTTCCAAGAACTTGTAACTATGCTGCTCATTACTTAGCAAAATTTGGTTGTAACTCTAATATTTTCTATTCAGGATGTTTTTCACCTCCCTCTTGGTTATCAAAACATTTGTACAACGACTATTTTGAATCATTAATATAATTTATTTTTGGTGAAAAAAAAAAAGAGACATCATCTCCTTCTAAAGATGAGGGGAGGTGCTCTTATGTACTTATGGGTTTAGTCAACTGCAATTTTTATTTAAACAAAAATAAAGTCAACTCCAATTCCTTTTTTGGTAAAGGACCGGGAGACTAGTATCTTCCAAAATTTATTTTTAAAAAAAATCAAAAATTACACAATGACATAAATTAAAAATTACACAACGAAATAAAGTCAACTCCAATTATAGTGCAAGATATTTACTACGGAATTAATCAATCAAAGACAATTTGCCAATTTGGTGAAAAAATATAAAAACTAAAGATGACAAATTAATGCAATTTTTATTTTTACGATTTTGTAGATCTAGTGGTATTACATTATTGAAATATTTTATGCAAAGGAGCTCACTTCTCATATCCCCTAGATTTGTTATTATTTTAAGATACTTGTTAGAAGTGGTAACTGGTAATAGCAAAAGATAATTTGTTAGCTAAAAAAGACTATCTCACCAAGTTACATTTACATATTATTGTTTGTTGGAAAATAAATTATGAGAACGGGATGAAAGTTTGAATATTTGCAAGATATGATATGACTAAAAATGTTACTTGACTGTTTAGAAAAAAAGTCATAAATGCTACTTGACTGTTAAGACAAAAAATGTGGGAGATAAGTTATTTTCTGTAGTAGTAACAAAGATGGTCATTGATATGTAATCGAAAGGTAATTTGGACAGAAGTTTTGTAGAGATATGCTCACTTAAAATATCATAAATGCTTCTATTAGCTCAACTTTTTGTTTGCCCCACATGTTACTCGTCTGCTGATTCATGATTAGATATATCAATTTTACCGCAGTAATTTTTCTTATTGTGACTGAAGCATTATAATTATTTTATATAAGTAATTTCAGTATTTACCATTCATGCTGCATACCATATAGTGAAATTATGGAAATATCAGGCTGTATAAAATAACTAATCAAATAAATAAACAGAAGATATAGTCTAGAAGAAAAAAAATTATTACATTAACCATTTCCACTTAATACACTTTTAAAACAAAACCAAAAATGAATTTTTTAAGCCCAAGGGCTAATGGAACACTCCCAAGGAAGACTAGGAAACCTCTCCGTGTCTTTGCAATAATCATATACGACGAGATTACGCTGCACCCACGCATAGTCCATCTTTTGTGTCTTGGACAAATGCCACGCGTCGGATTGGTCCCACCAGTTCTCTGTTGTGGTGGAGACGCATGCAGGGAATGGATCCTTCCAACGGCAGCCTTCGACGGCGAAGTCCTTGTATGATGAGACGAACGGAGCTTTTTTCCAGTCTGTCTTCTCGAGACCTCCACGTGTCGCCCAGTCGTCACCGTTCCAGATGCTGGAGAACAAGTACATCGGCTTCTGGTTCGGGAAGAAGTCGTTGTTTGGTACTTTATCGCTGTTCTTGTACACTCTGATCGGTACTTTATCCACGAAGAATCTGGTTTACATTGAATACAACCCGGTTAGACTTTTGGTTGACTAATCGATAAAATTAGCTTCGGCTAACAAATTCGGTTCGATTTGGTCTAGTTTGATTTTGTTAAAATTTGGTTAAAGTAAGGTTAGCTTTAATCGGTTTGATTGAAAACTTAGACCAGATTGAAGTTTTGTAAACGGTTCCCGGTTACAATAACCTATCATAAATAAACATAAAGTTCCGGTTTCTACCCAAAATACCCGGTTCGGTTAGTTGTAATTCTATGGTTTAGCCAAAATGAAGAGAGAACTTACACGAGCTGGTGGTTGTTCCAAAGAATTGAGTAGGTGTGGTAATCCTTGGTCGGGTCGAACCAGAGAGAATGTCGCATCTCCCGATTCCCGGTTCCGTTCTTGTAGACATTGGTCTGAATAATGTAAGGCTCACCGGTTCGGTTCCCTAGAAATTCGAAATCTATCTCGTCTCTCTCCGGTCCTGCTCCATTCTCCGAACACATCTGCTCATCAAACGTATAACTATTAATTATATTATACAATTGATTATATTCTTTACAAAAACTGAAAAATAGTCAAGGACGACGACTCACGTAGTAAGCGGTAACGACACCGGCGGAATCGCCGCCAACGAGCTTTAGCTTCATACTGAACCATCCGAATCTGTACATGTGCTTTGTCTGAAATCCACATCCTGTTTTTTATTTTTATCCAATCACAATATTCAGAATATAATCTATGAATATAAAGGTTAGGGCCAATCATGTAATATTAAAAGACATAGACTTATTATAAAATTAAGTGGGAACAAAGTCTAGGCTGCAAATGGTTATTCAAAATTGGAAAAATAAGTTGAATAATATTCAACTCATTCATGTCAAAAATAGTGGTTGCACAGCTTGAACATTTTTGTTGTAGGATTAGTTTATTTTTTAACTTTTTGAATGGGCTGATTAGTTTTTTCCAATTTCTTCAACATTTTCAATGCAAATAGTGAAACTTGGTTGAATAATTTTTTCCAAACCTGTTCAATCTATTCAACCTTGCAACCATTTGCACTCTTACTATAATAATTTTTGACAAAGAAGATATTGATCCTAGCTAAAACGGAAGCAAATCGGATTTGAACGTACCGGTGTCGTTGTCTAATGAAAGATTCCAGATCTCACCATCCTCGGAAGTCGTGAAGTGATTCTCAGACCACATGATGTTGAAATTCTCTTCGAACGACTGTGTCGGTGTTGCTGCGATAGATGAAGACGCCATTAGAGCTGCAATGAAGAAGAATAGAGCTGCCATGGAAGAACAGCTCGTGACGATTCTCCTATTCGTCTCCATTGGTTCTTGTCTCTGCTTCGAATAATTCAGTTTTTCTCTTAGTTTCCGTGAGTGGGAAGAGTATATAGAGCTTTCTTTCTTGCTACCGGGAAATTACTGTTTTGACCACTAATAATTCTTTAAATTCATTATTTAAGTTAGACATTTGATGCGGTTTATTTTTATAATATTTTCATATAATCATGATGTATATTGTACAAAGTTGTAAAAAAAAAGCAAAATAATAGGTAAAGAAAAAAGTAAATTAGAGAAACCAACAGTAAAACTCAATGGATTTATATTACTTTTTTTTGAGTGTATACAGTTTTTGGTTATATTTCATCTGGTTAAATTACTTAAACACAGACCGGTTTATTCATTAAATTGACGAGATTGGTCATTATAACCAGATTGATGTGCTGCAAGGGTACTTTGGGAATTATAGAAAACAACAGCGGAACATGGAGAACATGGAGAAAAACCATCTATAAGAATAATGTATGTAACAAACAAATAATACGCAACATGCTTCGGACAGACCATAATGTTTTTGTTCAACTAAAAGAGTTTGCCTCTCTCATCTTTTTTTGTTAGCCCAAGACAAGGCACGTGAAGCAATCACGTTACGATTTATGAATAAGAATCCAGGCAAATGATATACCTGGAGTGACTAAATTATTAGGTTGACAACGATTATTAAATTGGACTGTCTCGTCCATTATCCGGCATTCTATACTTTTTTCTTTACATGATTACTAATTTATTTGTATGGATTTGAATGTCTCACTCTCAGATCTAAGGTAAGCAGAATGCACTTACATATCATAAATAAAATATATGCAACTCGACCTCGTTACTCGTTACTTTAGACTATAATTGTAAAGACTACAATAGATTATTAAGATTATGATTACTAATAAAATGAAATGATTAATGATACATTCATACCAATGAAAGGATTTACTAGAGATAAAATGTTAGTAAAATATGTATGGTCTAGTTTGAGTTTAGGTATATATAACTCTTACTCTTGTGGTTGTGGAGACTTTTTTCAATCACCAAATAGCTACGAATCTCTTTATTTATTTGTATTTTAATACATAAATTACTCTCTCACTTTTTATACTAAAAGTGGTTTTTCATATGTTTCCTATATATTATCTAAACATGTCGGCATGTCGGTCCTAATAAGATTTGATAAGAGAGCGTATTGTAAGCGTATGACTTAAGTTGCTTTCAAATAACACAATCAATATATATTACTGTGTAGTTTCATTAACAATAAGACAGTTTGGCCGAGTGGTCTAAGGCGCCAGATTTAGGCTCTGGTCCGAAAGGGCGTGGGTTCAAATCCCACAGCTGTCAATTCTTTTTAATATTTTTCTCAACTCCAAACCCTCTAGCTCGTCAAGAAGGTCTAACAACACCAATCTCGAACCTATAAAAACCTCCTTTGATTTTGAACAGTTCTTCACTTGTCCAGTATTTTGCGGCGATTCCAAGATGGTCGTTCAGACGAATCTCTCATCTCGTATCTTCTTCTTCTTGATCGCGTTGCTATTTTCCCTAGCGGATTCGGATTCGGACTCAGATCTCATCAACGAGCTTGTTTCGCTCAGATCATCATCCCCCGATTCAGGCGTCATCCGTCTCTACGACGACGACGTTTCCAAATTCCTAACCTCCGTACCCACTCCGAGACCTTACTCACTCATCATCTTCTTCGACTCCGTTAATCTCCATAGCCACAGCAAGCTTCAAAAGTTCCGCCGCGAGTTCGGACTCGTCTCCTCCACTTTCATCTCAAACAACAACAACGATGGATCTAATAACGGAACAAAGCTCTTCTTCTGCGAGATCGAGTCAACTCACTCCGAAGCTTCGTTCCATCGCTTCAACGTCGAGTCGTTACCGCACATTTCCCTCGTTAGCCCCACGACGGAGAACTTAACAGAATGTGATCAAATGGACGGTGGAGATTTCGCCGGGTTAGCAGAATCGATGGCAGAGTTCGTCGAACGGTTAACAAAACTCACCGTTGGTCCAATCCAACGACCACCGTTTCTATCAAAGACGCAAATCGGAATCATCGTTGCGTTGATCATAATCTCGGCTCCGGTTCTTATCAAGAAGATTCTAAAAGGAGAAACACTTCTCCACGACCGGAGAATCTGGTTAACCGGTGCGGTTCTCGTCTACTTCTTTAGCGTCTCAGGGACGATGTTTAACATCATAAGAGAAATGCCATTGTATGTTAAAGATGATGAAGATCAGAGTAAGTTTGTTTTCTTTATCGAAGGATCAGAGATGCAGCTCGGAGTGGAAGGGTACACTGTAGGGTTCTTGTACACTGTGGTTGGGTTGCTTTTGGCGTTTGTTACTAATGTCCTTGTTCGTGTTAAGAACCTTAACGAGCAAAGGATGAGTATGCTTTTGTCTCTCGTTATATCGTTTTGGGCTGTGAGGCAAGTTGTTTACTTGGATAACTGGAAGACTGAATATGAAATTTACCCATATTGGCCATCGAGTTGGCGGCATTGATTGATCTTCACGTAAGGTAATTTGATTTTAGGTTTCTCAAGTTTCTTGAAATTGAGCAATCATGGTTTTGACTTAGTATAAACTAGTTTCCTGTTAGTGATTCATCTGAGTGAGAACATATACCCGAGTTTAGAAGTTTAGGATCCATCAGTATTTGTGTTGAATGATTTTAAGGACTTATACATACCAAAGGACTTGCTTCTGTGTCTATTGAGAAGAATACTCCACCAAAGAAAGATTGCTTCCTAATGTGCATGTGAAGGTTTGAGAAAAGTTTAGAAAAGATTTTATGCAAAACTTGACCCATAAGAAATCTTTTTCAAAGTACAAAAACTCTTTTTTGTTCTTTTCTTCTAACTTATTTTGCAAATTAAGCATCTTTTTTCCCACCCTAGAAGTTAATTCATGTTTATATTCCTCTTTAGTTTTGCTAAGAACATATTCAATTTTATTTTGGAAATTTCGACTATGGCACAGACAAATAAAGGAATTGAAGAAGACGTGGCAAGTGCTTTTGTGAATCACTACTACCATCTCTTTGACAACGATCGACCATCTCTTTCCACTCTTTACAACCCCACCTCGTTGCTCACTTTTGAAGGCCAAAAGATCTACGGCGTGGAAGACATCTCCAATAAGCTTAAACAACTTCCGTTCGATCAGTGCCGTCACTCGATCAGCACCGTTGATTCTCAGCCGTCTTCAATAGCCGGGGGGTGTGGTGGAATTATCGTGTTTGTGAGTGGAAGCCTCCAATTACATGGGGAGGATCATCCTCTTAGGTTTAGTCAGGTCTATCTCTTCTCTATTTTGTGATCAATAATTCGAGGTTTCATTTGGTTAAAACGGAAGGCTTAACTTGGATAAAATAAATGGCTAGTTTTCAATGTTTTTTAAACTTGTGCTAATAAGGAATCGACACTAGTTTCCAATCGGTTAATCTCGGACCATCTAATATAATCTTCCATTGTTAGTCTTGTTACTAAATTGTATGTGTAGGTGTTTTATGGCTGACTGAAATATTTTATTAATTGCAGACGTTCCACTTGATTCCGGTTCTACAAGGAAGTTTCTTCGTTCAAAATGAGATGTTTCGGCTCAACTATGGTTGAACATAATTATATAATTCAATTAATGCTTGTATTCAAATAAGTAATGAAAATCAATATTTCATTCTGACTACTAAGTAAAATACATAATGAATTTTTTTTTCCTTTGTTATCTTCATATATCTAAGCAAGTTTTTAAGTTTTTCTAAAAACATTCGGTATTTGTAGGAAATCCACTAATTAAGGAGATACACATGATCCACTAAAACAAATAAAGCAGAATAAGAATATTTGTTCTCATATAGTCTTTTCCCCTCAGTTGTTATTTTAAAATAGTAATATATCTCTACTCGTTTTTAGAATAGTAAAAACTCTACGCAAAAATCGGACACATATGAGGCCATGTCTATCTTTTGAATCTTGACCATCCCCTTCTACTCAAAAATCATTTCCTTCTCTCCCAAGAAACCATTTCTCTCTCTCTTTCCCTGATCAAACCTTTCTGACGAACTAAAAAATGAAGAGTCGGAACAGAAACCTAGCCACACTGAGTTTGATGATAATTACGGTATTGACATTGACGAAGATCGTGGGAGGGCAAGAAGCACTACTAGGTAAGAAAGTAATTCCGCTATGCCACAGAGAATGTATGCCAATATGCATGAAAGTGACCGAAGCCACGCAAGAAATTTGCGATAATGCATGTCAAGCAGGTTGTATCCAGCTTCAAGGTCGAGGCACTGGACTTTCAGCCACGGATCAAGGAGTCGATATGGTCATCGCATAAACAATACTTTCTAGTGATTGTTCAACAATATATAGTTGTTTCTTTTCCTTTACATGCTTGATTAGATTGTAAATTCTGGTTTCATCGTGCGTATTATATATATGCATTATCCAGTCTCTCAAAAAAAAAAAAAAAAAAAATTTAGAGAATACAACATCGTATAGAAGAATCTAACACCTAAATCAAAAAAATTATAAATTCAGAGATATTTTCTTCATTACAAGAAACATAATGGATCAATGATAAAAGTAATGTTTTTACCGTAAGACTTTTTTCAACTAAATTGAGAAGAGTGCATCTAGAATATGTATTTTCTTTCTTACTTTAGTGGACTTGTCCTTTTGGAAATTGAATATATGAAAATGACCCTAGTGGCTGGGCAATCACAAAAGTCGAAGAGAGGAAATTTTTAATTAATCTACACTTGCAGATAAAGAGTTATATATTGTTAACCAATCACTGGAAAGTAAATACAAAATAAACGAGGAAAATAATAAAATATATAATTAAAATAGAATAAACAGATCAATGGACTGAATAAAAAAGGATCAAATTATTCAAAATACTGAAATAGTGTTTAAATGATGAAAATCATAACAAGTGATGTGTTACAAATTTTTGGGTACTCGATAAAAATGCAACAAATGAAATGTCGTCGAACACAAATTTGTTTTTCAACTTGCTATAAACTTTCTTTTTAGTTGGTTTGAAGATGCTTTGTTAAATATTAATTACTATTATCCTACCAAAATTATATATTGTATCGAAATGTGTAGTAACATTTTTGGATTGAAAACGCTCATGTGGGGATCAGTCAGTCAGTCATCTTTGTCCGCACACGAATCTCAGTCATTGTTTTAAGTTTTAATCCGTGAATAGGTAAGGAGAGGACTCCAAGTCCATCTACTCCAACTCTAAGGCCACATGTTTTTACCATGCTACCACTCACAGCAACAGTAGATCTTTTTGACTTTTCTCTACCACTTTTAATATTTTATTACAGAAAAGCAGGAAAAGATTAACCATAATCTGCTTTAGATGTTGATGTTAATGAATTGAAGTTAAATATATGAAGATTGTTAATCTCATCTATAAATATCATTTTTGGACCGACGGTAAAATAGTGCGATCATTTTTTTTTTCAAGAAGAAGACTGTAGGATTAAAATAGTATACGTTGAGTGATGTCAAAAAAAAAACAAAAAAAATTAGTGTACGTTAAATTGGTACCAAACGCACATGTGTGTAACAGTCATCGTTCTTTTCGCCCGAATCTCTAACATTGATTTTTTATTTAACTAAGCAGGCGACAAATTAAAAAGCTAAATTAAGAAGGATAATTGCGTTTTGCTTTCCGCAACAGGTAGCCACATGTAAATCGTGCCACAGGCCACAGCTTGTCAGCTCCGATCCATTGCATGACTCCTTAACTTTATTCAACACTTTTAACATTAGTATATTTGGAAATGATTAAAACTATGTTTGGAACTTAATTTTGATTTTTTAAATATATATATATATATATAGATAAAGAACAATTACTTTTTTTGGGGAAAATTTTACTATGATATGATATAATAAAGCAGAGTAGGTGGGTCTATCATAGCTTATATAATATATGATGACTGATACCACTTGTTATTTTTCAATTTTTAGGATGAAAATAATTATTCTAATCAGCGTCAAACAATACATCTTTGGCGTTAATGTTTTGTTGCTATCCATTGTGTAACAAGACAACCAGTTCATAGCTGAACAGTGAACTCATAATTTACAGTCAATTATGGCTGAAAGATAGTTTGACAAGAGTATTATTAGGCGCGGACTTTTGAT
Source organism: Camelina sativa (assembly GCF_000633955.1). Taxonomy (NCBI): domain Eukaryota; kingdom Viridiplantae; phylum Streptophyta; class Magnoliopsida; order Brassicales; family Brassicaceae; genus Camelina; species Camelina sativa. Next base: position 5,102,805 of record NC_025687.1, read on the forward strand.
TGAAAAATTATTTTTACGATGATTAAATTCAAGACTAATCTTGTTTTCTCTTTTCGTACCGGTGAGTTTTGTTGTCGATTTGAATAGATTGATGGGGAACTTAATTTTTTTCTCTTTCTCATACGTCAATAATTTTGGTAATTTATAGTTAGTTACATATTTTTTATCAATATAATTTTTTACATATACGTCATTTTGGTTTACATGTTCTTGAACAATTTTCTTTTTCCGTTTTCTAATAATTTAAATATAGGATGAATACGATTATCATGCTAATTTGCTTATTGGAGTGCATCCCTATATGTTTTTTCTACTATCAAATTCGACTACTTGGCAAAACAAATTAATATGTCGTCTAGCTAGTGGGAGTAACACTGTTCATCTTTAATATAAAAAATAAGATAAGCATAAAGTTTTATTTTAGTTTTATAGTGTACTTGGTACACTGCTAGTGAAAACCATGTGCAAAGAAAAGGAAATCATAACACTTCATCATGTAGTCCACTCACTAGCGTTTTCTATATAATGGCATGATTCGCCTAGTGTAAAGGCCAACACAAACAAATCCTATTACCACTAAACTAAAGACCAATGTCTAATTCAAACCAACCACTTCTTTCCAAACCAAAGTCTCTTACGCACAAGAATCTATGCCTTGTCCTCTCCTTTGCAGCCATTCTTGGCTCTGCAGCTTTCTTTGCAGCCCAACTAATCTATAGTAATGATGATGCCGTATTAACACCGAGCCAGATTTGCCATGGAACTCACGACCAAGACTCTTGCCAAGTTCTCTTGTCCGAATTCACGACGTTGTCGCTCTCAAAGCTCAACCGTCTTGACCTATTGCACGTGTTCTTGAAGAACTCGGTGTGGCGGCTTGAGAGGACGATGAACATGGTGAAAGAGGCAAGAACCAGCTCGAACGGTGTGAGAGACGAGGCAGTGCTGGCGGACTGCGAGGAGATGATGGATGCATCAAAGGATCGGATGGTGAATTCGATGGAGCAACTCCGAGGAGGAAACCTTAATTTTGAGTCGTACTCAAACGTTCATACTTGGTTGAGCAGTGTGCTTACAAATTACATGACGTGTTTAGACACTACTAATGAACCAAGAGTTAAGCCACAACTCGAAGACTTGGTTTCTAGGGCTAGAGTGGCTCTAGCCATCTTTGTCTCCGTCTTGCCTGCTAGAGACGATCTCAAGATGGTTCTTTTTGATCACTTCCCGTCGTGGCTAACTGCTCTCGACAGGGAGCTGTTAGAATCTGATCCCAAGGTACTCAAAACCAACTTCATATCTTACCAACTACTACAATTAATATGGCCAACTACATGTTTTGGATATATTCGCTTGTTTACTTTTACGGTTTTACCTATAATCCAAAGTTGAATCAAATTCTAAAACTTTGTCCCTCTATTAGACACTTAAAGTGAACGCGAACGTGGTGGTGGCAAAAGACGGTAGCGGAAAGTACAAAACAGTAAATGAGGCAGTGGCGGCAGCACCAGAGAATAGCAATTCAAGATATGTTATATACGTGAAGAAAGGAGTTTACAAGGAAACTATTGACATAGGGAAGAAAAAGAAGAACTTAATGCTTGTTGGCGATGGCAAAGATGCAACGGTCATAACCGGTAGTCTCAACGTCGTTGATGGATCCACCACCTTCAGATCAGCCACTATTGGTAATATCATATTTTTCTTTCATTTGTGTCTTTCAATATATAAACCTTTCCTAATAAAAACCAACTCTTATATATTCTAATAATAGTTTGGACTAATCATGGTAGTAATATTAACTTTAAAACGTTTCTTTTCAAATTATTACAATTTTGTATCCGAATAACTTACAAGATCCGTTTAAAACATGTATAGCTGCCAATGGAGACGGGTTTATGGCTCAAGACTTATGGATCCAAAACACTGCCGGGCCAGCTAAGCACCAGGCTGTGGCTCTCCGCGTGAGCGCTGATCAAACTGTCATAAATCGTTGCCGGATAGATGCGTACCAAGACACACTCTACACACACACGCTTCGACAATTCTACCGCGACAGCTACATAACTGGTACCGTAGACTTCATCTTCGGAAACTCTGCGGTGGTGTTCCAGAACTGTGACATCGTTGCCCGAAAGCCTGGAGCTGGACAAAAGAACATGGTGACAGCTCAAGGAAGGGAGGATCAGAACCAGAACACAGCCATTTCCATCCAAAGATGTAAAATAACGGCTAGCTCTGATCTTGCTCCTGTAAAGGGATCTGTGAAGACGTTCCTTGGACGGCCGTGGAAGTTGTACTCAAGAACAGTGATCATGCAGACTTTCATCGACAACCACGTCGACCCTGCCGGTTGGTTCCCTTGGGATGGCGAATTTGCGCTCTCGACATTGTATTACGGAGAGTATGCGAATAGTGGTCCTGGAGCGGATACGAGTAAGAGAGTGAAGTGGAAGGGATTTAAAGTTATTAGAAACTCGAAGGAGGCCGAACAGTTCACTGTGGCCAAGCTAATTCAAGGAGGATTATGGTTGAAGCCTACTGGAGTTACTTACCAAGAGTGGCTTTGATTTAATGTTATGTTTTTCTACTGTGTTGCGTTATGTTATCTCTGTTTTAGTTTGATGATGTCTTTCTCTGTTTTGTGTGGACTTAACCAATGACATGCTCTGTTTCATGAAGTTGTTAGGTTAATGTTTAATAATAAATATCGTGACGAGGCATATCATGTTTTGAATAACTATAAGTCCATGAAACTACCTAATATTTATATTTGAGATAACTGATCATACTCTCACTTCATCACACAAATCCATATAAGATTTATGGGACCAAAACGTTGAGAGTATTTTCAAAAATCTGATGGAAGTTTTTGATTTCATGACATTATTTAAAAAAAAAAAAAATTTATAGCCAATTCTATCATAAATTTTTTAATGTAACGAATCATTCACTCTTTCTTATCATAGAAAAAACAAAAATCATCAAAAACTTAGGTTGGTTTTTGTTTACGAGGCCGTAAACTTGGGCTTCAGCTATTAGGTACATACATGGCAACAAAAACAGTAAGTACAATATCTTATCTCTGTTCGCTCTAGTTTACATGTACATTTACAGTCCTAATCGTAACAGCGGATTTAGTTATGTGGGACAAATAATTTGATAATGCAGTACGGTTCAACTGCGGTACGTGCAGGACAAATGCGATTAATGTAAAATAGGCAGTACAAAATAATGTTTGATTGGTAAAAAAATTATTTGATGTGCGGATTTCATATTATTTTATTAATAATTGATAACTATATATAATAAATACATTTTATAAATAAAGATTATAAACAAATATATCATAAACTGAATTGTTTTCTTCATAGTTAATAAAATAGTAATTTCATCTATTATTTATTAATTTTAAAAACCAAAAATTATTTAAATTAATCATGTAAATTTGTGTTCATTAAAACAAATCTTTGAAAAAAAGTTATTAAATTAAGAAACAATTTTTTGTAACATGTTTTAACAATTTAAATATACCAAAATATTACATTTCTTCAATATTTATCCAATAATAATAATAACAGTATTATTTTAATATTAATAACAATGATATAAGAGGAAAGTGAAGAAAAGATAGGCTTGAGACCTTGACAAAAACTATATATGTGGAAGAAATAATAACAGTTATATACTATATATTTTTTTTTTTAAATAATAAATATATTATCTAGTGCGTATTTCATCTGTCCCGCTGGGTAATAACTTGTGTGAACTTTGATAGCGGTCCAAGGCAATTTCTCATAAAAAAAAAACGCACCTTCTCTTCTTTTTATTTTTTTAATGCAAAACCACAAATATATAATAGTAGTGGTGAATGGTAACATATGTGCGTTATTCATAATTTTGTTGTCAATTCCGCTAATACTATGCTTCCATTCACAACCTTAGTAGTAGAAGTCATGCTCTCAAACAATATAACTCATGCAAAATAGTTTTTGTCTGTACGTCCGTGAAAATATAATTTAAATCTTTCCTTAAATGTACATATAGATGACTAAAATAAGAGATAACAATATGCCCATAAAAATTTTGAAACTTAATTTTGGAAATGTTGCATCTTGCGCCGACCATTTTCCGGATAGTTTTCAGTGACTTCCTTTGAGAATCATGATTTTTTTACCGCAAGCATCAAAAAACGTAATGTACTTTGTATGTCTAATTGAACTTCGTTTGAGTGAGAATGCAAGTTGAAGTTTTTGCTTGGAAAACAGATATATATATAGACAAGAAATTTTGTTCCATTAGAAATATTGAAAAAAAATCTATTCATATTTAAAACCACACATGAGTCAGGCTGGACTTGAGTTTGGATAAGTGGACCTTCGATAAGCTATCATTTTCTTCCACGTTTTTTATTTTGTAACTTCTTACTACAAGACTTGAACCAGTTAACGCAATAAAGTCTCCTCTTGATGCCGCAATTGATACGAATAATTTTAAATCTGTAAAACAGCTCAGGAGGATTCTCTTTAATATCGCAATTAAGCGTGAATATTGCATCGCAGTAACCATGTATGCGGTTTCCAACCGAGACTATTAGAATACTTTAATTAGTCTCTTCTCTTTGTTTTTTCTTCTTTGAGAGTACGAAAAAAGAAGGTGTTGATTATACGATGCGACAGTCAAATTTAGTTAATGAACACCGTAATCATTTTGAAAATGACTTGACAAGTTTGATGTTGTCCTACCGTAAAACTTCTATAAATTAATAATGTTGGGACGATGAAATTATATTAATTTATAGAAGTTTTAGTTTCTCTTATTAATTTATAATGAGAATTTTCTAATTTGGTAAAAAAGTTTTAAAATAAAATTTAATCGTTATAATTAATATTTTTATAAATCCAATTAAAATGAAAATAGCAATTATAATATTTTGAAGATAGTACTCAAAGATTTTGATAAAGTAAAAATATTAAAAATGAACTCTAATAAAAATTAATGTGTATATATATATATATATTTAGATAATTTCATAAATTATTAATTTATATTATTGATAGGACTATATATTTATAAAAGATTTTCAAAAAAAATATTATTTTATTATATCGAATTATGTTCAAAATTATAATAGTCCCAACTTGGGACCGAATAAATTTATTAATTTATAGAGATTATTAATTTAACGAGTATTAATTTCGAAGTTTCTACTATATATATATATCTCATTTGTGGCTACTGTTGTAAGATCATGTATCACACGTGACAAATTCGATGGATCTGGATTCAGAAGTGGACACCGCCTGGAGCTTGGATCGAATTAGTATCTGGAAGATATATACTCCTTTTCTTACATTTTTATTGTTTGTTTATCTCCCAATGTGCACTAATGATTGGCAAATACTGACTAGCCAATCAAGACCATGCATGTAAGCTCCATCTAGTGTTTGTTGGTCCAACACTATCTATATTTAAACAGATTTTTATATTATTTTATTAAGTTATTAAATAACATAACTTAACTCATGTTATTTTTATTATGTTTATAACAATTTATAGAAGAGATAATTCAAATTAGTGAATCAGCTATAACTCAAGCTCAGATATATCTTAAAATAATATTATAAAATTGTGATTGATGACATATATGGGTTAACTATGAGTTACATCTAGAACTCAAGTTAACTTAAACAGCACCACATTTTACAAATCACACGTACGTAGTCCATAACAAAATATGATAAACTGCAAACAAAGTTGTATAAAGAAGTAGATACTAAAGATAGCGGAGAGAGATATATGAATATAGGATGATCAGAGATGAGATGGTGGGAGAAGGAGAGGCTGGAAATCATGGCGGAGAGCAGCTTCCCAGATCGCACGGAGACGGAAGAAGTTGCAAGTGTTGCCGCAGTCATGCTCTTCCCAACCCTCAAGCGCATGCACTATGCCTCCTATTCTCCATGCACTCATCACCCTCCTTCCCAGCCAATTCTATAATGACCATTCATTTGCTAGATTATGCACACACCTATCAACATATATTACAGGAGTAACATATTTAAAGCTATATATATACCTCACACGAATCGATGTTTTGGGCAGACTTGGGAACAAGCATAGCTGGAGTGGAGTGGTAGAAACAGTCCTTGCGGAGTTTGTCAGGTGGAAACTGAGAAAATGGAATGAAAAGGGTCCCTTCTTTTGCCTTCATCTGCTCTTCTTTCCTTAGTCCATCCCCCACCAACCAAACCGTTGAGGAGCAACAGTTATTGCTTGTGGACAATACCAGATTCTTGTCAGCCCCAGATTCGCTAAGTTTTGTGTATTCTTCCTCGCATAACACTACCACCTATAAATATATATACACATCAAATTTTTTATTTTATTTTTACTGAGAAGCTGATATGTGGTTTCTATTTTCACATATATCTCCAAATACCTTGACGCTTTTTTCAGATAAAGAAAAGACAACGGCTGAAGCAACCTTTGTGAGATTGCCTCTAAAGACAACTTCCGTGGTCCCTTTTGGAATGCTATTAACCACAACCGCAGCTGCCATGCTGGTTCCATCCACTAGCCTTATCTTCAACTTTGGATGCTTTTGCACATACAATTCTCCGTACCCGTTTAGCTCCTCCGTCTAATTAATGGTGAGTTAATTAGTAACTTAGCTTATCCAGCAGTTGTATATAGGATGATTTAATTTTTAAGTAATTAATGAACTTACAGTGTTCATCAGGCCAAGACTCATTACTTTCACACCCTTTTCATCTGCTTCTATGATAGCAGCCTCAATGATATTGTTCATGGACTCATGGTGGCGTTGTGATTTATACTGCCGCCACATGTTTATGTGGCAAAATTAGTAGTTAAGTTTAGATGAAGTTTAACTTATAAAGTAAATCCGTCGTCTGCCGTAAATATAACTATATATTGACGTGTGTGTATGCAAAGTAAAAAATGCTTACGTGAAAGCTAAACTTGGGAAGGAGGTGAGAGTGAAGGGTGAGGTTGCGAAGACGGTTTCGCTCAAAGACAAAGGTGCATGAGGAGAGAGCGAAGGTGAGAGCGAAGGAGAAGAGAAGGGTGAAGGGCCACATGGAGTAAGTGAGGTACCATGGGGATCGAGACCACAAGGGGCGAGAGGAGAAGGATGGGAAGCCAAGGCGCATTTGGTAGATGGAGTCGAGTGTGGTAAGGTGAGTGAGGTGGATGACGTCGGGTGATTCCTCTTCTCTCTTCAACGAATTTTGGTATAAGGAATCGCTGCACTTGTCGGTCGTCCCGTAGATGTAGTCGTAGATTGGCATGAACAGAGAGTAGTTGGTCCTGAACTGAGTATGGTGGAGCGAGTGGAACCTTCAACATAATTTGATGCCCATGTTATGTACTTATATATATGAATTCAAATCTTATAAAGTATGTATATAGAGTGTTGACGTACGAGGGAGTGTAGCAGAGGAACTTGAGGGGAGGGAAGAGGTGGAAGAGACGTTTAGGTAAACACTCGAAATTGCAGTGTCCATAGTTGTTCATGAAGTCAATGTATGTGAAGTATGCAATGACGGTACCAATGGAGAGGATCCCACAAAGGGACGCCGTTACTAGGGGTATGGAGAAGAGTAATGTGTAGGCGATGTGCTCGGCGAAAGGGTGCACAACAGCTGGAAAGTTTTATTAAAGATATTATATGGAATGATGTATATAATACTATATAGAATAGAAGAAATTGATGGGTGAAGGTACATACACGTGATGGGCTCGGTGACGATGGAGGAGTGGTGGTGAGAATGGTAGCGAGAGTATAGAAAGTGGTGGTGGAGAGCTCTGTGAAACCAGTAGTATAAGAATTCGACGGGACCGGCGTGAAGTAGAGCAATAAGGATGGCTCCGTCTAGTCTCCAGAGGGGCATGCGGGAGCAGCCTGGGAGTTTGCTGTTAAGGAGATACATGTAGAGAGTGTTGAAGATGATTTGGTCGTCCCACGAGCGTTCTCGGTCCACTTGATCGAACTCAATGGGCTTGTCCACGATCTTCTTCCTTCCCTTGGCCGTCTTCTGACGCGACACGCTGATCCATATCTGACTGTGAACAATTCTCCACAGCATGAGTGCAACTATCAGCAGACTTGCTAGGTCCTTCTCCTCCTCTTGCGCTGTCACGTAGGAATGCATGCTTGCCATAGCTAGCGGGGCCACCAAGAGGTACTTGAAGCCACCAAGGGGACTCCATGGCCATTCCGTAAGAACTCCCGGCCTCGACGCCATCCAAAGGTACTTGAGCTTATAAGTGAAGAAGTTTGAAGAAGTGCGTTTTTAAGTTAAAATGTAACAGATATATATAGGGACATCATTGTGTGTTGGCTACTGATGAGGCACTATAAACACATGGTGGGCGGTAACAAAATATTAATATACAAATATCAGAAAAACCAAAAGAAGTAGCACATCGTGGTGGCCCGGTGGTGGGCTTACTTAAAGTTGATATGTTACAACGCTTACAACGTGTACTAATTGAGGATTTGGACTTGATCAAGATGACAAAACAAATTTCATCAACCTTATTAAGTATTAACCGCAATACGCCGTTAAGATTTTTCATTTTTGAATTCTACTAGGATTTAACCAGCGGTACACCGCGCGACAATATTTTTAATTTTAAAATTTTAAAATTTATATGGTATTTATTTGTTATTTATTATTATTTTATTAATTTTAAAATATAAAATTTTACAGATATTTAATATAAGTATTCAAAGTATAGATTTTTGTAGTGTTTTCAAGATTTTAACTCGTGTGGTATATGTATAGTCTAGTAATACATTTATCCCCTGATACACATCTAAAAGTGTCACCAATCCTACCAATCCCACTCTTATTTAACCCGCAATACACTGCAGGACAATATTTGGTTATTTAACCCGCAATACACTACACCACGGGTTAAATTTGTTACTCAAATGATGTTGTGTCATTAAAACGGAATAGGTCCTATAATCACCAAACATCTATTAAAATGGATTTTGAGATTTTTATGGGATTAATCATTTAATGCATAGAGTTGTTTTAGGAACAAACATAATGTATATATATTTTCAACCTTTGTATGGTAATAAATGTTTAAAATTAGGTTAGTTTAAATAGATCCATTAATTGACTTTCTACAAATGTTATTTTAGGAAAATCTGTAGGGGTTAATAGATGTTGTAAAGATATTTATGGCAATGAACGTATTAAATTAGGTCGTTTTAAATAGTTCCATTAATTGAGTTTCTACGAAATGTTATTTTAGAAAATTGATAGGGGTTAATGTTGTTAATAAAACAAAGTAATTAAGAAAAACTAAAAGGGCATAACACAAAATGTACTTTAAAAATGTTAATATAGATTAATTTGGATTTTTGTTTATATACTCTTTTAGTTAGATTATCTATATCATTATTTTTGAAGTACATTTTGGTTTATGCTCTTCAAGTTTTGCTTATTTAATATGTTTTATTTGCAGCATTAACCCCTAACAATTTTCCTAAAATAACATTTCGTAGGAACTCAATTAATGGAACTATTTAAATCTACCTAATTTGATACGTTTATTGCCATAAATAGTTGGACAACATCTATACATTTTGATTTTTCCACAAACAACTCTACACATTAACTTTTTAATCCCATAAAAATCTTCAAACCTATTTTAATAGATCTTTAGAGAAAAAAATCTGTTAGTTTCTCTAAATTATCTCGGTTTAATTAATAGTTTCCATTTAATATTTTCGACATTTAATATTTTCTACATTTGTTGAATGTGATAATATAGTTTTCCTAAATTATCTCGGCTAAATTAATTGTTATTCTCTTTTAAACACCATATATATATATATATATATATATATATATGCACTGCATAGTAACATGATCTGTTTACTTTTATAACAATGAATTTTAATTGATAAATTAAAAATGAAAATAATTAATTTCTACATACATTAAACACATAAAATAACTATTACTTCTCACATATCTCTATATGATTCTACCTAAAAACACAATCAAGCGGTGTACCGCGGTCAAAACTTATATAACATAGTAACAATTATATTAAAAAAACAAAAAACTTAACCATATTATTTAAAATCATATATGAACATTAAAATCGTCCCATAGATTCAATTAATATTTATAGGTATATAATTTAAAAATTACAAAACAACAGCAAAATAACAAACAAATATAATATACGTATTTTAAATATTTAAAATTTTAAAAATATAGTCTCGCGGTGTACCGCAGGTTAAATCCTAGTATGGTTTTATTCTACTACACATATGCCTGCATTTTATTGAATGATAAAAGTGAAAAGAATTACACAAGTTCTGATATGTTAGTTAAGTAGCTAAATTCAAAAAGAAAAAGGTAAATTTAATAAGAAGGTCAAATGTCAGTTTTTTTGGGTAAAATGAACAAATACACATTCATGAAAGCCCATATATACACTGATTTTGTGGTAGGATTTAAGCAACTTAAGCCATGGGTAATTAGATAGTAAAACCCATGAGTCAATACATATACATGCAAAGTCCATGTTTAGTAAACTTTTATTTAATTCACGTCTAAGAAATAAATGAAGGTTTCAATTGGTGACCAAAATTTAGGAAAAGAATGAGGAGGAATATCACATTCCTCTCTATTCCACAATTTTTTTACCATTTGAAAGTAATATTTTTTCCCCTACATTCATCTACATTCTTCAAAAAATAAGGAACAATAGAACAAAAATGTTCCTCCCCAAAATTGATGAAGAACAAATGGAACAAAAAAAAGAACAAATATTCAAATTCGTTTTTTATTTTAAAATAAATAAAAAATATGTTTATTAATAAAATTTCAATTTTGTAATATAAAAACTTTCATATTTTCACAATGTATTGACAAAAAAAATATTTTTGATAGGAATTTTATGCTAAACTAATCCTAAGGCTCTATTTGAAAAATTTATTATATATACATTAGAATAATATTAGTATTACAATTCAAATTAAATTTATTTAATATTTAATATATTTTAAAAACATTTTTATTGTTTGGATACCATTTACAATTTTGTTCATTCTCTGCAGATTTTCCTTTCATTCCTCAAAAACTGTTTATTCCATTTTGCATTGTTCTTTTTATTCCTTTTTTTTTTGTTCTTCTAATGGTTACCAGTAGGAGCCGAAAAGAACATAATTAGTGATGTTAAATAAGTGAGAGACAAAGAGAATCGAAATTGATGGAATGTTTCTGCTGGAGAAAACATTTTTCTTAAATTAAAAAAAATAAAGTTAAAAAAAGGACAACATATTAATCATGGTTACGTGTTAATATTTTCTTGTAGTCGTTGTCTTGGTTTAGGCTCTTTATAACAATCTAAGACTTTGACAACAAGTGAGAACCAAAATAATCAATCAATATGTCACAAACAAGATTGTCTTTGGTCTGATCAACTTGAGTTGCATAATTGCTAAATGAACGCTAACTAGTAGTAGCAATAGTTCTTGACATTGAGCCTGAACCAACCTGGTAAAGGATATACACAAGAACGGAGGAGACCACAATTAAGTATTGATTTCACATCAGCACACACATATATTAACATTTATCAAACACTTACAAAAGAATCAGATTCTTATTCTAAATTGAAAACAAGGTTTCTTATCATCAAACAAAGTATTCAATGCAAAGTATTCAAACAAACAGATCAATTTCAAATTCCCAAACAACTATCATCATAATTTCACTAGCATCAATTCCAATTTGTATAATCCTAATTTCTTCTCACATCCATAAAACTCTAATTCATGTAGATCTAGAAGTGAAATCAAAAAAATCATTACCCAGCTTTTTTGATTATTTCACCTCTCAATTCTTCGCTTCTTCTCCAAAGCCTTTGCCATCGATCAATGGAGAGACGAAAGAGAGAGGACGAGAGCGAGACAACAGAGAGAATAAAAAAAAATCTTTTTTTCTCCCAGCCAATCAAAAGTTGACACACACGGTTTTCTAAATGAATCTAAAACTTCTTATATAACGATCGATGCTTAGTAAAATTAAGCTGTTTTCATTATTTTTATTCTGTTTTATTATTAGCAAACTTATAAGATGCATTGATGGAGATGACCTTATGTTTCCGTGCAATGGTGTGCTTAACTAGACTTAAGTTTTCTCTAACATTTTGTCCGTGTAGTGTGTGCTTGGCAAACGTACATATACTTCAAGCTTCCACCAAATTTAATGTCATTAACCATTTAAAAAATCGAACGACGGGAAGTTTCCTTATACTTATACATAACAAACAGACTTGAATATTTGAATATTGATTTCTAGAAAGGGGTCACATATGTAATATGTGGTAGAGGGGAGGTAGTCATGACTCATGAGACATGGCCATAAAGAAGCATGCAGACCAGGCCATGTGATGCAATTTGAAGATGCTAAATTGGTCATATTCGACATATATATATATATATATATATATATAAAGGGAATTTTGTGGATCTGTGGGGTTGGATAGAGCAATAGAGCTGACATCTGCGGTGATATTTATATAGTGGCCATGAATTTGACGCAACGAAAAAAAGAGGAGAAGAAAATGTGAGATACTGATTAATCATCCCTATCCAGACCATATAGAGATATAGATATAGAATTTCTCTCTTATTGTGTGGTTTAGAAGCTCTTTAGTCTTTTAATACGATAACGTTTTTAAGTTAAAATACGAAACTTAGATAAATAGGAAAACGTTTTGACAACCTTCAAGGCAGCTGGTATAACCAAGCTAAATATTTCCTTCTAGTACAAGACTTTATATGGGTGGGACGGGACTCTCCTTCATGGTCGGTCACATAACGAGTATCATACGCTTTTTATTGTCAAAAATACGGAGTTTGTATATTAGTAGGACGTTATTGACCAGCTCTTACATAGATTTCTATATGGATGAGACTTACAAAGAAAAAGAATGAAGATAGTTTACTGTTTCGTAATTTTTAGTTTTAAAGGAAATAACGCTGATTTTTTTTTTTTTTAAACGCTGATTTTGTAGAAGCTCGAGTGAGTTAATGGTGATTAATAAGCTTACAAAGGATGGGGGACATCGAACCTGTAAGCTGTAATCTTGCATCCGCCATTGTTCAATGCCTAATCAGGAATAATCTGAGAATTTATTTACATAATTATGTTACACTTTTTAATAAATCTGATGACTTCATACTTCAGCATAGTACAAGCACAATTTAAAGGTGCAAAAAGAAACACGAATAACCTTATCTTCAAGCATAACGAAAGCTCATGAAGCAGTGCATTTAATAATTAACGTTCATAATTCTTCCATGTATTTTAGATTGTTTGGTAAATCTTATATTTTAGATTGACTAAGACCCTTTACACTGGTCGTTTCTCACATAGTTGCTCATTAACTAAAAATAAATAAATTATAATAAAAGATGAGAGAAAGTGAGAAAATTAAGGAGAGATGTGAGAAACTATTCTCAATTGAGCAACTATAGAACAGTTTCTTAGACACATGTCATATGGTTAATAGTAGATTTTTTTTTCTGATTTAATCTTTAAATAAATAATCATATTATATTAACTATATTGAGCAACTCATCTGATTTTAACCATTGGAAGAATCATATGTCAATATGTTAATCCATTCCTTCCTTATTGATTTTGGAACTAGACCTTTATGAAACTTAACATAATATTTCAACAAGGGAAAATTTTGTATAGCTTTTTTTTAAAACATATTACCTACATACATATATTTTCAACTCATTTGTGGAGGCGCGGTGGTAATGTTTCCAAGGCCAAGAGGGTAGATTCATTATTTAGAGCCTGAGTTTGATTGATTATTCCATGTGAAAGTATTTTGCCTAAGCCAGTAATTTAGACACCTGAGCTTAAACTCCGAACATTTTACCCCCACCCGTAACAAATTTTCAGAATGATCCAAGATTTATTAACTCACTTCTATAATAAGTGAGAATCTTAGATAAAATACGGATATCAAATCTTTCTCTAGTTATAAATAAATGAAAGTGAGACGTAATTTTAATTTCCATGGAAAAACCGAATATGGATCTTTAACTAACAAAACAAACATGCATTATATCGTCATTTTGTTGTCAATAAAGTTATATATTTAAAAAATCAAGAGGACAACCGAACAAATCCAACAATGTGGTAAACATGTATAAACTCAAATGATTGCGCAGTAAAAAACAAACCATACTCGTTCAAATTATAAAAAGACACATCAACACATACTCGTTCCCTAAGAAAATCTCAAAATAATTAATACCAGTATTCCAAAAAAAAAAAGGAGAAATATGTTGTCCACTAAAATCCAGGTACGAGGGCAGCCACTTCCTCCGGCAAGAAACCACCGTATGATACACTCAGTTGTTTGCAGAGTTTCCACAAAACGTCACCACCGTGAAAGCAGTGTACTCAGCAGTGAGAGTTGTCCATCGTCGGATTCTGTCCCAACAAAAACCCGTAAGAGCCAGTTTTGCTCTGGCAACGTTGACGGTAAATTCGGGAGGTTCGGTGGGAAGTTTGTACCGGAGACATTGATATCTCGCCTGAAAGATCTCGAAGAAGAATTCAATTTTCTTTTGAGCGACCACAAATTTCAGGTTGGCTTCATGTAAACATATCTATAAGAGGGGATTGACGTACGGGTAAAAATAAAATGAATGNGTTTTTTTTTTTTTTTTTTTTTTAACTTTTTAGGTTACAAATACAACCGACCATATTATCACGAATTAGTAATTAGTACGGTCCCAAAAAATGGATATTCCAAAAAACGTACGGACTGACGAATATTTTTCATTTCTTATATAACAAAAGAATTAAATAAGTAATAATACACATATTAAATTAAAGATGATACATAAGCTACAGATATATTTTTTAATATGTGTATTTATTTATAATTACAATTACAATTAGGAGGAGCTTACCACAGCATTAAGAGACTACGTAGGAAGAGAAACGCCTCTCTACTTCGCCGGACGTCTAACCGAACACTACAAGAACATAGCTCGAACAATCGGAGGTGGGCCTGAGATTTACCTGAAAAGGGAAGATCTTAGCCACTGTGGGTCTCACAAAATCAATAACGCTCTTGCTCAGGCCATGATTGCTCGGCGGCTTGGTTGCAGCCGTGTGGTGGCTGCCACAGGAGCCGGACAACATGGAGTCGCCACAGCCGCTGCATGTGCAAAGATCTCCTTGGGGTGTACTGTCTACATGGGAGCTACTGATATAGAGAAACAATTGGTGCTCAGGTAACTATGTCAATACTATTTTATACAGTATAAACGAACTTAACCGGATCCATTTTGCAGCATAAATTTTGTTATCTAGTAAAATAAAATACATATTTTGAACATAAAGTTTATTTCACATATGTTTGTCATTTTGTGTTTGAATATTTTGGTCAATTTTAAAAGTTATGGATGTAGTTAAACTAAAAGGGGGTTATTGGTTCTATGATTTAATGGATTTGGAAATCCAAACAAAAATCATGTGTTATTCAATCATTGATTTTAAAATACTTAACAAAATTATGTGTTATTGGTTCTATGATTTACAAATACTTGTTAAAATCATATGTTATTCATTTAATGATTTGTATTTGGATTTCAAAATCCACATTATGTTTTAAATGGATTTGAATGGATTTGATAGTATAAAATATAATGATTCAAATACAAGGATAAAACATGTTATTTCAAAATTCATGTATTTTTATTATTAGAATTTACAATTCTATTTGGATTTAGAAATCATCTATCCAATAACAGCCCCTAAAAGTAAGGGACCACTTCCATGTATAATAGAGACTTTATTATATAATGTAACAACAATACAAAAAAATTCACCACAAAATTTTATTTGATTTCTACATAGATGAGTTTTTACTTTAGATATATGTAGAAAAAAAAATCCATGCATGTACAGATCATAAAAACTGTTTTACATACTGATCATGATCTTAATAGGTGAAATCAGTAGAGGGAACATTCAAAGATGCAAGTTCAGAGGCGATTCGACATTGGGTCGAGAACCTAGATTCCACATACTTCTTATTGGGCACGGTCGTAGGACCGCACCCATGTCCGATAATGGTACGTGAGTTTCAATCCGTGATTGGGAAAGAGACAAGAAGGCAAGCTAATCAACTATGGGGTGGTAATCCTGATGTATTAGTAGCTTGTCTTGGAAGTGGCTCAACTGCATTGGGTTTGTTCCATGAGTTTGTTGGAGACGAGGATGTACGGTTAGTCGGTGTCGAGGCCGCAGGGCTCGGTCTGGATTCTGGGAAACATTCGGCTACTTTGGCCGTTGGCCATGTTGGTGTGTACCATGGTTCCATGAGCTATTTATTGCAAGATGATCAAGGACAGATAGTCAAACCACACTCCGTAGGAGTAGGGTATGTGTGAGAATTATAACCTCGACAAATANGTTACCTTTTTTTTTTTTTTTTTTTTTTTTTCTAAAACGATTCAGACAATCTCTAAGTTAATCGTCTCGGTTTAGTCAGAAGCGAAGATGTGATACTGACGTAAGAAAGCCTCACATTTGGTCGTAGGTTAGAGTATCCTGGAGTTGGACCGGAGATTAGCTTCCTGAAAGAAACCGGAAGAGGTGAGTTCTACACAGCAACAGACCAAGAAGCCATTCAAGGTACCTCCCCCTACCTATATATAGTTAGTTTACTTTGCTACTAATTAATCAAGAATTATAATTACAAAGATTAACGTTAATTAATCATATATATTGTCGAATTCAGCGTGCATGCTATTGAGTAGATTGGAGGGAATAATACCGGCACTGGAAACGTCTCATGCGCTCGCGTTCCTTGACAAACTCATTCCTACTCTACGTGATGGAGCCAAGGTGATCGTGAATTGTAGTGGCCGTGGCGACAAAGATCTTGACACTCTCATCCAACGAGGCATATCTTTTCCTAATTGTTGACTCAACAAGATTCCATATTACACTCAACTCGTCCAGAAATCGTATGGCCGTATAGGTGCAACATGATAACCTTCACTACTAATACATCAAATCTTTATCCAAAATTATGATCATTTGATGTAGCTACCTTAAATAACTCATCCCCCTGGTAATTTCTTATCATTAAGATGTGGTATAATGAACGAACGATCTGTAACTACAATTTTATATTCAAACGCTTCAAAAAATGGACCGTTAAATTTTTACGTGTTAATTTTTTTAACATTTACAGATACTACTACTGTTGCGATTTTTCCACTAATCATGAAATATTGGCACAATTTTATCAATCCTTTACAAAAAAAAAGTTGTTTCTTTAGTTTTCTAAGATCTTTTTGTATTTTATGTATGATTGAAGTCATTATACATGACCATGATCCAGAATTTACTTCCGTCTGTTCCAAAACTATATAATTTTTATAGGAATTTATAACGTATAATTTACGTTTATTTATTTGTATCTTGATATTTTATTTTTCCCGTCAACAATTTACATTTATTTATTTTCAACGGATGTGGTGTTATAGACGGAAAGCTCATCAATCATGACTACGTTTTTTGTTTTTTTTTTT
>NC_025687.1:5121228-5125950 GCF_000633955.1 Camelina sativa
AAAAAAAAAAAAAAAAAAAAAAAAGATTTCCACACACTGTACCTTAAATTTTTTTTTTTTTTTTCATTTTCATTTTCTTTTTTCGACATACACTTTAATTTTTTTTTAAATCTGTAGTAAACCAAACTTTAATTTAATATTTGAGGGGGGTCTGAAATTTAACTAAAGCACCAAACTTGTAACACGATTGAGAAAAACCGATGATTTTTTCGATTAAACCGGTTTCACTTTCCTTAACCGCAATCGCCGGCGGAAGACGATCGGTTCCGGGAAAGCTTCAATTTTCACCCTTACCCATCATCGGAAACTTCCAAAAGCCTAATCCTTTCCCTCAAAAGCCACTTTTGTCTACTCAGAGTTTGTCCAATTTCACTTCGGCGGCGCAGTAGCGGAGGAGTGATGTTTTTTAAGGGTTGGAGCTTAAGAAAGGGATGAAGTCAATGAGTGGGATGAATTAATCCGCCATTGCGATTCTTGGGAACTTGCATCTATTCTCAGGTAAATAAAGAGTGAAAATAGTTGACTGCTTTCATAGTCTTCACAAGGCTTCGTTCTCATTATATGGCTGCTCTTAGATGAGAGAACAAGAGACTGCTTCTCTCACGTTTTCTGTCTGCCCTTAGATTAGATCAGTGATAGAAATTTATCTCATTTCAGATTCAATCTTGAATTGAAAAAGCTCTATGTTTCGGGTAAGTGTTTGTGTTGATGATGTTCGTTTTAAAATCATTGAGCAGGCGAAGCAGTGAGGGAGTTGAAAGGAGCTGTTTTCACAGGGAAGTTTGATACTTTGATTCACCGGTCAAGTATTTTAGCTTTCATTAGTATTGTTGCTTGATGAATACGTCTGCTTAGTTCTTTTGAGTGAAGCTTGAAGAGTGAAATGAATATATCTATAAAATTCTGGAATCTTGAAGGTGAATTTTGTGCAGATTCAACGTTTTCTAGATTAAGGGTGGAAGTACTGATCGAACTGTGTGATGATGATTTCGATTATTCAGGTGGCAAGTGACACATAAGTCTCATACATATATCCCTAGACCAGATTTAATTGACATTAAGCGTTGGAAACACAATGAAGCGGATCTCAAGCACTGTCGCCTCTAGCATCATCTTCCAAAACCTGTCAATGCCCCTTGATGCTGCCATTGCAATTCTTGGAACTTTCCTCTATTCGCAGGTCAAAAGGAGTGAAGATAATAGACCATTTTCACAGTCTGTGCAAGGCTTCTTTCTCATTAATTGTCTGCCTTTTAGATGGGAACAAGAGAGGCAAACGCAAACGCACAAAGGTGATGCCCTTTTGCTTTACATTCAGACTTCAGAGTCAGGCCACAATCTTTGCTCTTTTGCTTAGGAAGCTTAAATCTTTAGTGAGCAGTGATCAGAGATTTTAAAATCTAACTGTATGAGTTGGGTAATGCTAATCGTATTGCATTTCCAATACTATCTTGAAATTAACGCTCCTTGAGTCCCGTAAGTGTCTTGGTTAATGATGTTCTTTTGTTCGTTTTGAATCTTTGGGCAGGCAAAGCAGTGAGGAAGTTGGAGTGGTTTTCACTGGGGAGTTTGATGCACCAATACTGAGAGCTGAGGAGAGAAGAAGATTCATGTTAAGATCTCAGAAGGGTAACGTAATCGTTGGATCTGAGCAAATGGAGTTGGAAGATCAACGCCTTAACATCTTTACTTACTCTTGAATATCACTTTGGTCTTATAGCTCCACCCATTTAAACTCTATTGAATATCACTTTCGTTTTTACTCCTAGCTACTAGCTAGATTCCTAGTGTGCTATCTTCAGATAAGTAAACAAATGCAGATTAACTTATTCATATGCACATGCATGCATATAACTATTATCTTCGAGTTTTAAGAAATTTTATTATTTTCTACATTGAAAAATTAAAACCATAATTAGACACCTTATATGAAAGGATTCTTTTGTGAATAATCAAACCCAACACAATTTAATTTGCAAGAATCATTGCTTCACATCCGCATTCAAATGTTTGGGTCTTTGGAATGCAAAGAACAAAATACTATAGATAATTCTGAACGCTTGGAAGGAGAGCTTAAATGAAATTTTCTTCTAATTACTGTTCTCAGGCCTTCAATACATAGTTAATGGTTAGTTTGTGTAATCATACAAAATTGAAATATATAATAATCAGCGAGACCAACAAATTAAGACTAGTATACTCGTAATCTGTAATAAGTTGTGAAAATATATAATTAAGGAAAGAGAAAAAGAATCAACTTTTATCGAAACTCATGCTTCATCTGGCAATTTGGTATAATCTGTCTGGTTAATTCTTGTCCGCTTAATTCTTTCCGTTTTATCTTTAAAAATTGACCTTTTAACCTAAAGAAATACGTGAAAGAAACCATCATTTCCCACATATGGAACTACGTATTACATTGCATGCACTTAAACCTGCATTGTTCTTTAGTCATTTACAATGTAGTTGTTTATGCAGCTAACCATTTTAAATATTCCTGGACCTATTAGCTATACTAGCTAAGTAGCTAGATAATTCAAGAAACCATGGTTTGTATCCTTAAAAACCCATGGTTTTGATAGAAACGTTTATGTCTCCTGCAATACAGTCTAAGTGAACTCAAGCTATAGAGTCACATGAATTGAAGCACAACATCTCATATCATTTCTTGATTTCTCTAGTTTACTCAATCTCTTCTTTATCAAACTTAGTTACTTGAAGATAGAGAGAACGAACACTCTTTATAATGGTGATTTACACAAGTCTTGAAGCTTTCTACCTTCTTCTAGTATCTTTCTCAACTCTCGTAACAATTTCATTCACTGTGAGAGGCGTTGACGAATTCCAAACGGCTTCGGATGGCTTTCCCTTGTGGCTTACTAATGATGATGACAAGAGGATTATAGATGGCAATACCGAGGTAATTATCTCAAAAACCCTAATATATTTGTGTTTTATCACTACAAGAGAAGTCTACATTGATAGCAATAGAAAAAATCTACCATAAACTTTAATAACGATATATATGAAACCAAAAATATTATTTTTATAAACCACAATCACTTGCAATATTTATTTTGTACTCCAACAAGGTAATTAACATCTTACTCCAATAAGTATACCTACCATTATTTTTAATATAGAAAAATAAATTAATAAAGAGCAAAACATATGCAAAATATAAGCAAAAAAATAAGTAAAATATATTTATGTGTGTGTTTTTTACTTTTTATGATAATCCCAAGAATAATATGAGTACCAATTGTAGTCATGGTTTTCGTCTCTTTCTTTTGACTTTATTTGTTTTTGATTTTTGGATTTTATCTGTTGACATGCATCAGCGGTATTTGAGAAATTGCCATATACAAGTAAACAGAATAAATGGCAAACAAACGTTTTGACAGCTCAGTCTCGCGAGAATGAAAAACCTTCATCGGGGTTTTCGTTCCAGCGATGCAAGATTACGGCAAAGGAACTGTAAAGACATTTTTGGGACCTCCATTGCGTGCGTGCCTTATCAACAGTAGTATTCATTGAGTGAACATAGAGTAATATTAAGTGTGTCGATGTATCACATGGACATTCTTATTTAGTCCTTAATCTCACTTTTGCTAGAACATCGACACACTTAATATTACTCTATGTTCCTAGTTAATTGATGTTTTAGAATTTTTACATAAGTTAAAGAATTTTTTGAAATAACAACTTTATTTTGTTAATGTTACATACATCTAAGTGTTTAAGTGTTTTTTTTGAAGTAATAAAATATTATAAGGATAAGTTGAGAAAAAACCAAAATAAAAATATGTTTGTTAGTTTTCTTCTCTTGGGTCAAAAGTTAATAATGTGTTTTTAAGCTCATATTGTTTTTGTTAAACTACAATTTCGTTTCTATTGGGTCAACAGTTAGCATATCAAACTATCAGAAAATAAAATATTGAAAAAATCATTAAGACTGTGGTACATAATCTATTAGCATTTATCTTTCTTTTTTTGGGTCAAAGTCTCAAAGACTATAACATTAAAAACTCATCTTACTATGGTACTTAATTTATTAGCATTTAAATCTGAAGATATGTTTAGCCTATATAAATCTCGTCTAAGTTTACAAACATCTGAAATTAAAAATGGTTACATCTGTAAAAAAATAAAATTATATTGGTTCTTATTGTAGTATTACTTCTTGTTGTTTCATCATGCGCAAGATTTAGTATTATTATTGGAAGATGGTGAATCGGAGATCTATCAATCTCGACGATAAATCCGAAAATTGAAGTCATGAAGAAATTATTCTAGAAGATATTAGATAAATGTTAATATTGATTTAAGAAGTTTAGCATTATCGTATAAATAATATTTAGTTTATATTTATCCTAATCTTAATTTAGGAAACTCGTCTCTATATAAGAGAATGTATTTTGTACAATTACAATTATGAGAGTCTAATATAATTCTCTCTTTTAACATATTATGTGTCTTTACTCTCATCAAATCCTTCATGATATCAGAGCGGTCAATTCTGTGGATCTCTATTCCTATGGGTTATGGTTTTGTTTGCTTCCGCTTTTATGATGTTCTATCTCTAAAAAAAAAAATCTCTAATTTCTTTGACCTTTTGTGGCTTGCTTCTTATGCAAGTTTCTGATTTTTATTTAAAAGAAAAAAAAATTCTGGAATTTGTATCTTGACACACACGTGAGTATGTTATTTTTTTTTTTTTTT
>NC_025687.1:5126106-5196364 GCF_000633955.1 Camelina sativa
AAAAAAAAAAAAAAAAAAAAAAAAAAAAAAAAAAAAAAAAAAAAAAAAAAAAAAAAAAAAAAAAAAAAAAAAAAAAAAGAAAGAAAGAGGAGGAATATGAGAAGAAGGACGTGACTCATGTTGTATTGGTTAGTGATTTGGTCATGTTTGATTCTTATTGACTAGCAAGTTTGCTAGGGCGGTGATGAAACTTAGATGTGCGGTGTGTTGAAAGATCGATCATAAACCAATGGTGATCGTTGGTATCTAAAGACAAAGAAGAAGCTAGTTGGCTTGTTTTATAGATTCGGCCTGAGATTATGTTTTTGGCTAGCACAAGTGTTCCGTGACGATGATGTTTAAGCCGATAACGGCCATCACGTCTCCATGGTGTTGAAGATTGATGGTGATGATGTTTTACCAAGTTTATCCTAATTATGGTTTATTGCTTAATCGAGCATAACCTTAGGAATTGACTCTATGGCTGAGTATAAATGCCACGAAGATGACTCTACGGCCGAGTATAAACGCTGTTGATGACCCTACGACCGGGTATAAACGTCGATGACCTAACGGCTGGGTATTGTAGCCGCATTGAACCCTACGACCGAGTATAAATGTCGATGATGACCCGACGGCCGGGTATAAAGCCGTTATTTTGAAGACTTGTCCAATCTCACCCGTGTTACCACGTATGAGCTTGCCGGGGGGTATTGGGAGATGGTGAACCGGAGATCTACCGAGATTGACGGTCGAGATGATAAACCCAAAAATGGAAGTCATGAAGATATTATTCTAAAAGATATTAGATAAATGTTAATATTGATTTAAGAAGTTTAGCATTATCGTATAAATAATATTTAGTTTACATTTATCCTAATCTTAATTTAGGAAACTCATCTCTATATAAGAGAATGTATTTTGTACAATTACAATTATGAGAGTCTAATATAATTCTTCTTTTAACACATTATGTGTCTTTACTCTCATCAAATCCTTCAATTATGATTACAAAAGGAGAGATCAACTCTATCTGCACCAAAAGAAAAGATCTTTCTTCATTCTGTTTTGAGATTATTAAACCAACATCTGAAATTGGAAAATTAGATCGTTTTGGTCGCACCAAACTTTTGATCAATTATCAGTCTCGAAATATATCAGATACGTTAAAGCAATTAAAATTGTTTGCAGACAACACAACAGATTTTCGCTCTCATCGTATGTATCTAGGTTGCATTATGGATTATAACGGTGCACTTTACGATTACCAATTTTCTCTTGAAGATTTAGCAGCTAAAGACTATGACGGCTTAAACGATAGAATCGGTAGTATCGAAACGGTAATGGTTGAGTGTCGGTAATGGTTGAGTGTAGTGATGATTTGTCAACAATCAAGCCAATACCACAATCTATTATTAAGATGTGTGATGTTATTGGAAATTTATCAAGCATTTATCTCCTTATTATTGGTCAAACTCTATAACACTGAAAACTCATCTTAATATGGTATATAATCTATTAGCATTTAAATCTGAAGATATCTTTCAGTCTATATAAATCTCGTCTAAGTTCTCAAACAAACACCAGAAACGGAAAAATGGTTACATCCGTAAAAAAAAAATTTATATTGGTTCTTTTTTTGGTATTACTTCTTGTTGTCTCATCATATGCAAGATTTAGTATTATGATTACAAAAGGAGAGATCTTTCTTCACGCTGTTTTGAAGTTTTAAAACCAATAACATTGTTTGCAGACAACACAACTGATTTTCGTTCTCATAATATATATTTTAGGTTGTATTGACGGTTATGACACAGCACTGTACGACGATCAGATTTCTCTTAAAGATTTGGCAGTCAAAGATTACGATGCTTTAAATGATAGAGTCGGTGGTGTGACAACAGGGATGTATGAGTGTAGTGATGATTTATTAACACTCAAACCAATACCACAATCTATTAGTATCATGAAGTGTAATGTTATTGGAAATCTATCCAGCATTATGTTGGTGATTCTCGAATTTTTCATAAGAAAAGTTTAAATAAAATGTAATATGAAATCATAATAAATCAATAATAATATTGTCTTCCTTAGCGTATATCTCTTTAAATTATAAACATACATAACAAACACAAATAAAAGAAATTGGAATTATTTTAGTTTTGCTCAACGAGTCATTAATTTTAATTATTTTTTTAGGTCAAACGTTAACTTTAATTTTAATTTTAATCTTAATCTTTTCTATCAAAACACGGATGCTAAGCTTAGCTTAGCTCATGGACAGTCTCTACGGCCACCCAACAAGAAGTCGTAAAATACTAAAGACTCCATCTCATAGAGCTCACGAATGGACACAATCTAAGGGCGTTTGCGTAATTAAACATGATCTGAAATTTTCCTTTTTGTCGACAAGCTAAGCTTACAAAGACCCATACTTTCCCTCCTCACCTGCCTTCCCTTTACCCTATAAAAACCTTCTCTTTACTTCTCTCTCTGTCTCTTCCATTTTCCCAAGAATCAAACGGCTCTTTCTCATTCCATCGAACCCACTTCGAGATCGAGTCCCCATTACTACAGTTATATACCCAGTTTTTGTAAAATTAGTGAATCCCAAATTAAGAACCGATGATTTCTTCGATTAAACCGGTTTCACCTTCCTTAACCACAATCGCCGGCGTAAGACGATCAATCCCGGCAAAGCTTCAATTTTCACCCTTACCCATCACCGGAAACTTCCAAAAGCCTAATCCTTTCCCTCAAAAGCCACTTTTATCTGCTCAGAGTTTGTCCAATTTCACTTTTGCGGCGCCGCAGCAGAGGAGTGATGTTTTTAGGGTTAGAGCTTACGAGGCGGATCGGTCTCGTCCGATTGAGATCGGTGTCGAAGTCCCTGAAGAACAATCTGGGCAGAAGGTGAAGATTGGGATCTATTTCGCGACTTGGTGGGCTTTGAACGTTGTGTTCAATATCTACAACAAGAAGGTTTTGAATGCTTTTCCTTACCCGTGGCTAACTTCGACGCTTTCTCTCGCTTGTGGTTCTTTGATGATGCTCGTCTCTTGGGTCGCTGGACTCGCTGAAGCTCCTAAAACCGATCTCGATTTCTGGAAAACTCTGTTCCCGGTAAAGGTTCTAACTTTCATTACCGGTGTTGCTTGATAAATTGTCTTGCTTACGGTGATTAGTTCTTTGAGTTAGGAATTTGGAACCTAAGTGTGTGCAGTAATCCTCAGATTCATCATTTTTGTTATAGATTAGGTGTGTTAGTAGTACTGTATGGAACTGTGTGATGATGGTGGTTTGATTGCTCAGGTGGCTTTGGCACATACGATTGGACATGTAGCCGCAACAGTGAGTATGTCGAAAGTGGCAGTGTCCTTCACACACATCATCAAAAGCAGTGAACCAGCCTTTAGCGTTCTCGTCTCAAGCCTCTTCTTAGGCGAGGCGTTCCCTCTACCTGTTTACCTCTCTCTCTTACCCATTATTGGAGGCTGTGCTCTTGCTGCTGTCACCGAGCTCAACTTCAATATGATCGGTAATCAAAAAACATCCATTTGTTGCTTTGGATTTAGATAGCTGGTGTTATTCGATGATAAGTGTTTTGAGTCAGTGCAACACATCTTATGCAAGATGCTTGGTTTTTCAGGGTTTATGGGAGCTATGATATCGAATTTGGCGTTTGTGTTTCGTAACATATTCTCTAAGAAGGGGATGAAGGGGAAGTCAGTGAGTGGCATGAATTACTACGCTTGCTTATCTATGATGTCTCTTCTCATTGTCACTCCTTTCGCCATTGCCGTGGAAGGTCCCCAAATGTGGACTGCTGGTTGGCAAAACGCTGTCTCCCAAATCGGACCAAACTTTGTCTGGTAATTTTCTAATGATTCATTGATTTTGTTCTTAGTACAAAACAAAAGAGATAAGCTTTTCTAAGAAGTTGATTTGAAACCTTATAAGGTATTTGATCCTAAATGTTTGAATTTCAGGTGGGTAGTGGCACAGAGTGTTTTCTACCATCTGTATAATCAAGTCTCTTACATGTCCCTCGACCAGATTTCACCACTGACGTTTAGCGTTGGAAACACAATGAAGCGGATATCAGTCATTGTAGCCTCGATCATCATCTTTCAAAACCCGATTAAACCTGTCAATGCCCTTGGTGCCGCCATTGCCATTCTTGGAACTTTCATCTATTCTCAGGTATAAAACAATGAAAGCAGTAGACCGCTTTGATAGTCTGCACAAGGCTTCTTTCTCATAATCTGCTTGCTCTTAGATGAGAACAAGAGAGAGAAAAGCAAACACACAAATATGCCCTTTGGTTAACATTAAGATGGTGCCTTTATGCTTGGCAATAAGAGCATGCCACAATCTTGATGTTTCTCTGAAAAAGCTTAAATTGCTAGTGATCATAGATTAAGATTTAGCGAATTCTAACAACACTATGAGAAGGCCAATGTTGGATTACAGTTCTGATTCTATCTTTAACTTAAATCTCTTCTATTCATGTTTTGGTTGGGTTTTTTGTTCGTTTTGAATCTTTGAGCAGGCTAAGCAGTGAGGGAGTTGAAGGATGAGCGGTTTTCACAGGGGAGTTTGATGCACCAAGATACTGAGAGCAGAGGACAAAAGATGATTCTTGTGAAGATCTCAGGAAGGTTATGTGTAATCGGCGGATCTGAGCAAATGGAGTTGGAAGATCAACGCCGTAAAAATCATGGCCTACTGCTATTCTTGCATAATATAGTTTTACCTTCTTCCAAAGGATCCAAAAGTTCAACTTAATTGAATAATAATCTAATAAAGTTAATACTTAGTACAAAACCTACTAATATATCATTTATTGTAAGTTTCCTTTTTGGAAGTTTTTTTTTTCTTATGTGTCATGTGATTGGTAACTTGACTCCTCTGGGTCAAGAAGACAACGTCATTGTGAAAATGCTATGCAATCTCTTATCCTTTTAAGAATTTGTTCTCCCTATTTAATTGTTTTCAACGTGCCTTCCTAACTTAAGTTAAACCCAAAATGTACTATCGTTGATCATCTATAGGCATGGGAATCTTGGTGCGAGTGCGTTCACATCGCACTTCTTTGAGTTACGATCATGATCTCCCGGTTCCGAAACAATCAACGTTCACAAATGTTTTAAACTGCAATCAACAATGGAAGGAAGATAAAATAGCAACAATATTTGGTAACTAAATGCTCTTCTTGTGTAGTGATAAAAAAAAGATGAGGAATGATAATATTTTCATATGTTGTATTCCCTTAATCTAACATGGTTGGGTGCTTTTGAGATAGCCCAAAATGTGGTACGTGACATGCGGTTACAATCTTATCAGCTCAGAGAGCTTGGATCACCTTTTTGTGATTCCTCTGTTTATTCTTTCTTTTGGCTTGCTCTGTTTTCGTTTGGTTTTACCATTTTAATTACATTTTTGGTTCTTTCTTTCCTTCTAATCAGATAAATACATTTGTTTATAGATTTGGATTAAGTGCATACATACCTGCTAGTCTGTTACTAGTCATTAGTCACAATTGAAATTAAAACAATAAGAGTAGGTGAAATGATTTTATCGGAATGAATGATTGTAACTTGAGAACGTATCTAATGCACATTGATTTTAACATACATGTTAAAATTATAAGAGCTGTCTACAAAGAAAAGTATTTAGTATGTTCCAGAAAACCTAGCTGTGTCTTAAAAACAGTGAATTGAAAAATACGTACACCCAAAATGAAAAGGAAATACAAAAATAAATAAGGATATTGACCCAATAAAGACATTTGGGGAACTAACCTCCACCCGTCTCTGTTAGATTGTAATTAAGACTCAGAGGCTTATGTCTAACTGTTTGACACGGACCAACTAGTTTGTGAGTTCTACGAATTATATTGATTCTATTATTAGCATAAAATTATCCAATATGGGAGAAGTTTAGTTCTGAACATTTGTTGGAATACCAATTACTCATAATACCTTTTTAGATTTAAGACTAGCCGTCGATCATTATAAGATATATGTTTTAGACTTCTGTTCTTTCAAAGAAATAAATATACATGTTCGAAAATTTATAATTTATTTATATTGTTTCTCATTAACCCAACGTAATTTTAATAACAGTAATGATCGATAGTATATACTAAGGAGAAATGGCATCTTATTTTAATTAATAGATCATCCTTCTTTGCAATTAATTATCTCTTTAACTAGGATAGATAAGTTAAACAGAGAAATGAAGTACCTTTGTTTTTTTTGTGTGTTAGATGAGATTTGAATAGATCAACTAATTTTTTTTCTCTCCAAAAAGATAAACTTTAAACAAAATAACAAAAATTATGAATAAAGAGTCTAGCTATAGGACTTGCCGCTCACAACAAACTTATGCATCCCCCTAATTAATGTTGTTCCGAAGAATAATGCGATGACTAATGTGTCACCTATCACCCTATGAACAAATATACCTTAAAATATGCTATTATAGAAACTAGAATTTAATTAAATCAATAATACTGGTTGACACACAAAAAAAGAGAGTCATATCTTATCTATAACACTTTCATACTGATAAAGTGATAATTACTAAATAGGTTAAGATCTAATTGTAAACTTAAACCGTATACCAACTATATACTGTAGGCAAAGCAGTAAATGCCCACAGATGACAGGTGGTTGGTGAGACCAATTTACAGCTCGTTTGGTTCATGTGGCACTGGCAGATTCACTTCATCTCTATGTTAGTATACTTTCTCTATATAATAAGAACCCTAAATTTCTCTTCACTTGCCCAAAACATCATCTAACATTCTTCTTCATTTATCTCTCCCACCCTTCTCTCTCCAATAATAGCAAATATGGATCTTACCGACGTTATCATATTCTTGTTCGCTCTCTATTTCATCAACCTATGGTGGCGCCGGTTCTCCTCCGCCGGAAAAAGTCAGTGCAGCCTGAACATCCCGCCGGGACCAAAAGGATGGCCACTAGTCGGGAACTTACTCCAAGTCATATTCCAACGTCGCCACTTCGTCTTCTTAATGCGTGACCTACGTAAAAAGTATGGTCCAATATTCACCATGCAGATGGGACAACGTACAATGATTATCGTCACGGACGAAAAACTCATCCACGAGGCGCTAGTCCAACGTGGGCCAACCTTCGCTTCACGTCCTCCAGACTCGCCTATCCGGCTCATGTTTAGCGTCGGGAAATGCGCTATAAACTCAGCCGAGTACGGATCTTTGTGGAGGACTCTGAGGAGGAACTTCGTGACAGAGCTAGTGACCGCGCCGAGGGTGAAACAGTGCTCGTGGATACGGACTTGGGCTATGGAGAATCATATGAAGAGGATTAAAACAGAGAATGTTGAGAAAGGTTTCGTGGAGGTTATGAGTCAGTGTAGGCTAACGATTTGTAGCATCTTGATCTGTCTTTGCTTCGGTGCCAAGATCAGCGAGGAAAAGATCAAGAACATAGAGAATGTTCTTAAGGACGTTATGCTCATAACATCTCCGACGTTACCGGACTTTTTGCCGGTTTTTACTCCGTTGTTTCGGCGTCAAGTTCGTGAAGCGAGAGAGCTGAGGAAGACACAGCTCGAGTGTCTCGTTCCGTTGATAAGAAACCGTCGTAAGTTCGTTGAAGCTAAGGAGAGTCCTAACGAAGAGATGGTTAGTCCGATTGGTGCGGCTTATGTGGATTCTTTGTTTGGTTTGAACCTCGTCGAGAGAGGCGGTGAGCTTAGAGACGAAGAGATTGTGACTTTGTGTTCGGAGATCGTCTCAGCCGGTACAGACACGAGCGCAACGACGCTTGAGTGGGCGTTATGCCATCTAGTGAGTGACCAAAACATTCAAGAGAAGCTGTACGACGAAGTTGTTGGAGTTGTTGGCAAAAACGGGGTCGTTGAAGAGGATGACGTGGCAAAAATGCCTTATTTGGAAGCTATCGTGAAAGAGACTCTCCGGCGACATCCACCGGGACATTTTCTTCTCTCTCACGCCGCCGTGAAAGACACAGAGCTAGGAGGGTACGATATCCCAGCAGGGGCATATGTGGAATTTTACACTGCTTGGGTTACCGAGAACCCGGAGATTTGGTCGGATCCAGCTAAGTTTCGACCAGATAGGTTTTTAACCGGTGGGGATGGTGTTGACGCTGACTGGACCGGGACACGTGGCGTTACGATGTTGCCGTTTGGCGCGGGTCGCAGGATATGCCCGGCTTGGTCTCTGGGGATCCTACACATCAACTTGATGCTTGCTAGGATGATCCATTCGTTTAGATGGATCCCGGTTCCGGATTCCCCACCCGACACGACTGAGACATATGCCTTCACGGTCGTGATGAAAAATTCGCTCAAAGCTCAGATCATGTCAAGAAGAACTTAGACGGATATGTTTCGTTTTCTACGAGTATGTGGGATAATTAATACTTAATTCCTTTTGTACGTCGTCGTATTAATCTTAGCTATATTTAATGTTGTCTTCTTATTTTTACTTTTAATGTTGTTTATGGACTGTCTTTATCTATTTTCAAGGAGTGTATGATAATACAAATCATACTGTATGCAGTTTCGGTTGGTTTATGACTTTATGTGTTTGTAGGTGTAATGGTTCATTAATTGCTTGAAATATTAGTGCCGTCGTAATTTAACAAATACTATATAGTTATATCTAAACGTTATAGATCATAAATAGTCTAGTCAAGTCTAGAGAAAATAGAATTAATATTTATATTCCGATTTATTTCAAATTCAATAGAGTTTATCTTGTACCACGACGAAATGGGTAAATCTGACGCAGACCTATCAAATATAAATGAAATTGTCAGTAGTAAGGTGGACACTTAAATTCCACCCAAATATGTTGGGGCTACCAAGCTGTACGGTGAACAACATTAACTTCGATGAAAAAATAAACGGACCTGTTATAATATATACCCATATGGAACTATATATAGAGATATTTTTTTACCGAGAACAAATCAAACTGGCTTTTGGCCACCGACAATTAGAGTAAAATTGAAAGATGAATTCTACTATATGAATCACTCTCTTTAGGTATGGAGTAGTCCATATAAATAAATTACTTTATATTCAAATTAGTCATGTATAATGTATATATATTTTTAAGTATAGATGATTATAGTATAATAAACTGATTGTCTTAAACTGCAAAACATTTTTAAATATATATATATATATATATATATCGAATGTTTGAAATAAGTAAAGATATGGCCGAGATTCAAACTTTCCAAAGACAAATATAAATGTGAAAATAATTGAAGTTTGTGTGTTGGCTTCAATAGGACGTACTTACACAAGCATGAATTTTCCAACCTCCCAAATCCTCTCGTTGGGCCAACCGTGCATTAATTTTAGGGTAAATCATATGAGAAGTGATTTTTTTTTTCTTTTACGTCTATGCATTCTTCCTTTAGAGAAGACGTTCAAAGTTCAAACCACAACTAGTGTTGAACTTACTTATTTGCTTTTATATCACGAGGGTTTTCTTATTTTATTTATTACATATCATTTCCTAACTGTTTTTATATAAAGTGTATATTTTAGTTCACTATTATTAGTAGTTTTTTAAAAAGGGGTTTAAAATGTTGATTGATAACATTGTAAAAACGAAATCCCCATTTCAAACTTGTACATTTTTAATTTAGCAAAAAAAAATTGTTCATATTTAAGTATTGTAGCGAAAGGTACTACTAAATTTCTCTAGGTTTAACCAAGCAAGACACATTTGAAATGGGAATACAAATTTCTTTCCTTTTTTAGCAGGAATTAAATTTTGAAAATAGTGGTCGGCCCTGCTGTTTGCTGTTTGAAATTGGTCAATCCGTTTTCTTAGAAATATGTTTCGTGAAGACAAAGACAAATTATTCATGGTGGACATAAATTATATATTTTTATTTAGACCAAGACTTGTTCTTAACAAGCCTCTTCTTTATAAAATAATAATATTTTTTTTAACAAACAAATCTAAAACTCTACTGAATTTGTTGATGAATTTATCTCGATTATAATTTCTTAATGAATTTATATTTTTTCTCAACTAAAAAAGTCTAAAACCCGTGTAAATTCTTGTTTACAATAATATTCTGAAATCAAAATTAGACAGCGTAATACATGTGGATCTGTGGATTTATTATGTTGGGCCTTAATCATATATATGGGCCTTAATCATATGTTGTTGTTGACTATACAAAATTAAAAAATTATTGTGTAGAGGAGGTCAAAAAGGAAGAAAAGAAAAATCCTCGCACGACACGATAACGATGATGGAGCTTGCGTCGGATATGATAGAGGAGATACTCTCATGGGTTCCATCTAGATCTCTCTTACGATTGAAAACCACATGCAAGCAGTGGGAAACCCTAATCGCTGAGCCAAGATTCATCAAGAAGCACTTGTCAAACATGCGTGGCCGTGTGCAACAATTCATAGTCCTCAACCACAATTCCAATACCGAAGTTGCTTACTCGACTTCCACACTGTCTTGTGTAGGTATCTAATTCAACGAACTTGAAAGCCCTTTTCTGAATCTTGAGGTTTTGCAACCAATTTCGACCCAGGTTTATTGGTACAGAACACGTATCATTGTGATGGTTTGTTGCTGTTTGTCATGAGATCCAATCTTTTAGTTTTTAATCCTTTGTTGAAACAATCAAGATGGATCAAATGTGGCTACCATCTCAAGGATGTGTCTGGATATGGCCTTGGATGTATTAGTAGCAACCAATCGTTAGGTCATTCTGATTACAGAATTGTTAGGTTTCTTTGTGGTCCTTGTGATGTTGGCAAATCAAGAATTGAAGTCTATGAACTCAAATCTGATTCTTGGAGGGTTGTTGTTGATAAAAGCTTTGAAGGTTTCTTTAATCTACCAGAGTATAGTGTGTGTTTGAGAGGAACACCTTATTGGCTAGGTTATCTTAATGGTAAACCTTTTGCGACGATACAGAGTTTCGATTTCTCTAAAGAGAGATTTGAGTCTTTGTTTCTTCCTCCTTCATGCATTGAGTCTAAGAAGTTGGAGAACTCTCTTTCTCTAGGCGTTTTCAGAGAAGATCGGTTTTCATTGTTACATAAATGTCGGGATACAAATAAGTTACACTTATGGGTGATGAAGAAGCATTGGAGTAGGCTGATGACAGTTTCTCCACCTGAATTTTACATGTGTCCTAAATTTTCAAGTCACTTCGTTGAGAAGAATGGTAGGCTTGTGTTATCTGTTCGCGGTTTAGGGTATACGAGCATCTACATTGTGGGAAAGAATCAAGAGTTCCAAAAAGTGAAATGTTCTTCTATAGATCCTTCAACTGGTGGTTCTTGTTACTACTATGTTCCTAGCTTGCTTCCCGTTCCCGGTTGAGTTTATATATGAGTTTGAATCTGATACAAAGAATGTTGTCATGTCTTTTTTTTTGTTGTTTTTGTAGTTTGGTGGGGTTGTTTCAACTTCTTATCTTATGACTTCATTCTTTCAGCAAGACTGTTTATTGGAGTATCTCAAAAGTACATATTATATATACAACATGTTCATAAAGTTTATGCTCTCTTCTTAACAAAAAGATTCTCTTAAGAAGTTAAGACTATTCCCATTGTTTGTATAGAGTCATTGAGAAGAAACAAAATTTTCACCGAATTAGCAGAAACTGGCCATCTTGGCAGCGGAGCAGGTTGATGACTTCACCTTAAAAGACATGGAGTCAGTGACAAAATTTTCACCGAATTAGCAGAAACTGGCCATCTCTTTTTGCTATTAGCACATTTTATATACAACACATGTTGAAGAATTTTCAGTGACAAAATTGATAACACCAGCTACTTAACCTCAACGACAAGATTTTTTGCTAACTTACACAATCTCAAACCTTCAAAAGCCACACTTGAATAAGACGAATGACCTTTTTTGTGTTTGTGCTCCTTGTTGTTCACTGCGGCAATGCAGCTTCGACTTCTTTCCACAAATCAACATTCCTAGTAAACTTCTCTTTAACTAGCTCAATGAGCTCCTTTGCTTCACTAACCTTGGAACGACTTGCTAGTCCATTAACAAGCCACTTCATGACACTAAAACTCGGAACCCAATTCTTCTCCATACTCTCCCTACAAAGGATCAAAGCTGTTTCAAAGTCTCCACCTTTACACAAGCAATGAATCAGAGTGAAGTAACATCCACTGTCAGGCTTGTATCCACTATCCACCATAACAGTGAACAAATTCATAGCCTCATCCAATTTCTCCTCGCTGCAAAACCCATGAATCAATAGAGAATACGTCACAGAGTTAGGTCTCATCCTACTAGAGATAACACCATCAAGCAACGCCTTCGCTTCAGTAGATTTCCTCCTGTTACACAAACATTGAATCATGATGTTGTATGTAGCAACACCTACATGAACACCAAATCTTTCCATCATCCTCAACACTCTCCTCACATCATCATACTTCTCCTCCTTGTAAAAACCATCAACCATTAACCCAAAGCTAGCAGCTGTAGGCTTTACACAGTTCCTCTCCATCTCTGCAACAATGGAGTATGATGAACTCGTTGAACCTGACTCACACAACACTCTGATCATTCTATTGTACGTTTCCACATCAGGCTCGATACCATACCTCTTCGGCATTTCGAGGTAGACACGATTCGCTTCTTCGTAATCTTTAGCCATTAAACAAGCGTAAAGAAGAGCGTTCAAAGACTTCACCGTCCTTGGGGTCTCGTATCGCTCGAGGTTACGAAATGTATGTAGAGATCGATCAAGCATATTAGCTCGGCCGTATAAGATAATGGCACGGACTGCAAAACTCTCGGATTTGGGATCGGGTTGGTTCTGAATAAACCCGTCGAGAAGCTGCGTCACAGCGGCGAAGTGTTTCTCTCTTGCTAGTGTCACAACCGCGACGGAGAAAGCGATACGATCGACGTGGTAATCATGGGTAAGAGAAGCGGACCGGCAGATTTCGAGGATCCGATTCGGATTTTTCTCGGATTTGAGAAGGGAGAGAGTAGCTCGACTCTTCTTCTGTTTGCTAGTGAGCGAGTTTAGTGAGAAGATAGATGAAGAAGATTGGAATCGGAATTGAGTCACGTTCTGGAGTAGAGATTCCGATTTTGGAATGCGGAAGAGGAACGCCATTGCTAGGGTTCATGATGTTTAACGATGTAATGGAGATGACGGTGGAGAGAGAAGTGGATTAAACCGGTTCGTGATTCGAAATTTAAAATTTGATTTCAATTGGTTTAGTTAGTAAACAGTTCATAACAGCCGTTGATGTTTGTCAATAGTCATCATTTGGACGGTTCGGATGAATTTTTAGATATTGTAAGAGAGGAAAAATAAAATAAAAAAGTTAAGGATCGTTTAAACCGGAGGTTTGAACCCGACGTGAATCGAACACGCAACCTTCTGATCTGGAGTCAGACGCGCTACCATTGCGCCACGGATCCCTTAGTGACTATTATCACAATTAGTTATATATATCATAAACATATCTGGTTTTATTACAAACCGCCGCTTTGTCAAAGGTTATCTTTTGTCTCATTTTAGCATTGTTTGTTATCTTCTTCTTCATCATTCACAAATTAGACGGTCAGAGAGATTCAAAAGAGTTCTCTTTTATCTTTCTTCTTCACCGATCATGATGCAGCAGCCACCACCCGGAGGTATCCTTCCACATCACGTTCCTCCTCCTTCTGCGCAACAACAGTACGGTTACCAGCAACCGTCTCCTTACGGGATTGCTGGAGCTGCTCCACCACCACAGATGTGGAATCCTCAAGCGGCGGCT
This sequence comes from Camelina sativa, assembly GCF_000633955.1. NCBI lineage: Eukaryota > Viridiplantae > Streptophyta > Magnoliopsida > Brassicales > Brassicaceae > Camelina > Camelina sativa. The sequence goes on from NC_025687.1 coordinate 5,139,901, forward strand.
CCTCCATCAACTCAGCCTATGACTGCCGACGAGATCCGTACTCTTTGGATCGGTGACTTACAGTATTGGATGGATGAGAGTTTCCTCTATGGTTGTTTTGCTCATACCGGAGAGGTAATTTCCTCAGATCTCTGTTAATTTTGTTACTATGTTATTGTTTGAAAGATTGGATTTTTAAAGTTTGAAACTTTCTATGTGTATTAGTGTTATGTCTTGTTAATGAGTAGTTTTATGTTAACACTTATCAATTTTTTCGCAGCTTCTCTCTGCTAAAGTGATCCGTAACAAGCAAACAGGCCAGGTTGAAGGGTACGGTTTCATTGAGTTCGCGTCTCATGCTGCTGCTGAACGAACTCTACAAACATTCAACAACACTCCTATCCCGAGCTTTCCTGATCAGCTCTTTAGATTGAACTGGGCATCATTGAGTTCAGGAGATAAACGGGATGATTCACCAGACTACACTATATTTGTTGGTGATCTGGCTGCTGATGTCACGGATTATATCTTACTTGAGACGTTCAGAGCTTCTTATCCTTCAGTTAAGGGTGCTAAGGTTGTTATTGACAGAGCCACTGCGCGTACGAAGGGATATGGTTTTGTTAGGTTCTCTGATGAAAGTGAACAGATACGTGCTATGACGGAGATGAATGGTGTTCCTTGTTCTACTAGGCCTATGAGAATTGGGCCAGCTGCTAGCAAAAAAGGTGTAACTGGTCAAAGAGGTATGTGTAATATTGGAAGTATAATGTTACATTAGAATTGCGTTGTTCTTGCATTCACATGATTTGTTTGGATTTCTGTGCTTTAGTATTTATGTGACTAGGTTTCTTCAAGTAACAACTAGCTAACAGCCTTGTGAAGTATGACTCCGTTGTTTTGTTAAAGCCGCATCCTACATTTACCTTTCAGGCCGCAGTAAATTCTGTTAAAACTTAAAAAGATAAAAACTCTTATAGCACACTTGTTGTATCCTGTTTGTTTCAAAGCAGGGAGTCAAGAGGCTCTCTAATCATCTTGAGGCCTGGAACTGATTTCAGCTGAAATGGTTATCCCCTTATTGAGTGCCCATGCTTAGGTCAGTTTTAAAGTTCATGTGTTGTCCGTTATTAGCCCTTTCCTTCGTTTCAGCCCTACTTTGGTTTTCCATTTATCTTTTTCGATACAGCCTTAATTCCAGTTATTGTCAGTTTATTTTATTACTTTCATCAGTCAATTTTTATGTATTTACTTTTCTATTTCATTCCGCTCTACTTAACGTTCGTATCTCTTACGTAATTTTTACTTATATCTGTACATAAAGCGCCTTTCTACTACTTCTTTGTGTCTAGATGTTAGAAGTTCACCCAACATTTTAGCAGTTCTTTGAGAAAGATTTCGTTTCACCCTTTTAAAAATGGGGTTGGTCAAATTTGGCAGTTTCTAGGTAGCCAGAGAAATAGCTATATTGTTTTAATTCTTTTCAGCATTGGCCTTTAGAATTCCTTCCTCTATACTTTGTGTCCCTATAGGCATTTCAATTATTTTGTTCCACTACCTTGTAAATTTTGCACCTACCATCCTTAAGTAGCCGAAAACCAGTTCTGGCTGTCTATTTGCTCATCATTTGTGGTTGTGGTTCCTCAACTTTTTGATTGCTCACAAATGGCAAGTTCCTCTACTTGTTTTGCAATTTTGTCATCAACAGACAGAAGACTCGTTCTTCTTTTGGAGTTTGAGTGGTGGGATGTATATGTGTTCATGCCTTCTTTTCGTTTGCATTCATTTTGTTAGGAAGTTTAATAGGAGGTTGCAAGTCGGTCTTCATATGTGTTAGTTGCATGTGTAATTCACAGATACTTACTACGTTCACTATACCTGTGTTTTTCCGTGTAAATGCAGATTCATACCAGAGCGGTGCTGCAGTGGTACCTACTGATAATGATCCAAATAACACAACTGTGGGTTATATGCTCCTATAGTACATATGTGTCATATTCGGTAATCTTCCTAAGGGGTAATTTCTGACGCATTTTAAGTTGATGTGCAGGTTTTTGTTGGTGGATTAGATCCATCTGTCACGGATGATCATCTAAAGAATGTCTTTAGCCAGTATGGTGAGATTGTACATGTGAAAATACCCGCCGGAAAGCGTTGTGGATTTGTTCAATTTTCCGAGAAGTAAGTCCCCTCCTGCTACTACTAGGAACTCTGTCATTTGACCCTATTATAGTCTTTGGAATACTAATCTAACTGACTGATCATGTGTTTTGTGACCAACCTGCACTTTTCAGAAGCTGCGCTGAGGAAGCTCTTAGAATGCTGAATGGAGTGCAATTGGGGGGAACGACTGTCAGGCTCTCATGGGGCCGAAGTCCTTCGAACAAACAAGTAATTGACTTAACTTTGCATATAAGTTAGATAGGAAGAAACAGCTTACTGTGTGTGGCCTATTCCCAGCTTCTCTCGCCACTTTCTTCATCTTCGCACCTTTCCTTTAAATGAAAAAATTAGAGAATTATGTTGTTCAGGCTCTAGTTCTAGTTGATAATAGAATCACCTAAAACAGTTGGGAGATATGGTTTTCGAATGTTCCAAATAGCTTTTGAAAATCTGAAATGCTTTTTTTGATATTGGTTCCAGGCAGCGGATCCAAACCAGTATTATTACAGTGGGTATGGACAAGGACAGGAGCAGTATGGGTACTCAGTGCCGCAAGACCCTAATGCATATTACGGTGGCTACTCTGGTGGTGGATACAGCGGTTACCAGCAGACACCACAGCAGGCAGGACAGCAACCACCACAGCAACCGCCACAGCAGCAACAAGTCGGGTTCAGCTACTGACCGCGAGGGTTAATGTTGCTTGTTTGTTGTTTGCGTACTTCGTTATGAACGTGTTCCGAAACACAGTTTGGTTTGTCTTTGTTTCTCTTAGGTGTGTGTGTGTGTGTGTCTTCTTCTGCTTAAGTTTTTCACTCTTAAAGTCTTAATAATGTTTCTGCGGTGTTTCTGTTTTTAATGTTGTCATCACTTTCTGAAAGAACGTAAGCTTTGATATATCTTTGGGTACTGTGTTGAATGTGAAAACTTAAAACAGTGTTTGAGGAACGATATAATTATTACTATGTTTGGACGATTTGAAAGATTATTGTTTTGATAAAAAAAACTTACACTATATATCAAAATCTTAAGAGCTTGACAACTAATATCCAGAATTAGAACAGTTGGAGAGTCTGTAGAGGTCTATGTAGGGGCAGTGTGGGGATGTGCGTCTCTAAACTTGAACATTTTTACATAACAAATAATGAATCTCTGGAAGTCATCTAATCGACTCACATTAACAGCTTTCAGCTTTGAAAATTATATAAACAAAATTGCCTTGACCCGTTTGTCCAAACCAACCAAAGGACAACAGAAAAGAATCTGATTAATTTAGTAGATTTTGCAAACTTGTAGTCTTATAGAGGGTAGTACTATTTAAGATGTTGGTTACGAAACAGAAATTCTATTTTCTCTTTTTCATAATGAAATTTATAACTTTATTTTCCGAGTTATATCAAAGAATATTTATTTCATAAAAAAAATAAAGTAGTGTATTAGTCCTAAATTTCCTTCATTAATTGAAATCATTATTTATATAAGTTCAAGAATTTTGAACTCAACAAAACTATTGATTAATGATTTGTTCTAAACGTAGATACTAAGGTATATATACCCGATAAATGATAAAGTTATAAAATAAAAGGTTATTAAGAAGATGCTTATACAAAACGAAAAAAGAAAAAGAGAGGTTAAAATACTGTATGTGATTTGGGCAACATTTAGAAAACTCGTAAATTGAAAAGCTAGAGTTCGAAATGTCATATTATGACTATATACCAAATGACCTCATTTTGCAAGAAAATAAATTAGAATATTTGGACGGCAAACTCGTAAATGGAAATATCTTTAGTCTGAGAATGCTATCTTACAAGTATATATAACAGTACATGACCTCATTTCGCATAATTAAATTAGAAGAAAGATTATATTTATAGGATTAATTATGGATTGTTAGCTGGAAATTCATACCGTCTCATATATTTTATGTCTATCTTTATATATTATGCTTAATGATTTGACTTTTAAGTTAATTTTTCTTATAAGAAATTATATATCTATAGGGAAAAATATATACTAAACACGTATACAAGTAACTAGTTAGTGCACCAGCACTGCTCAATGCAATGACTACAAATACTTGAATCATTTCAAATCGTCTCCTCATCTCTCTGATCATTGACCTTCTCCTTCCCAAAAGTCGTCGTCGGGAAAACTCGAAAAGACGGACATGACCCTCTTCAAAAGGCCGTCACCGTGCCTTTACACGAAGGTGGACAAGGAAGACCCCGAAGAGGTGCTTCACCGACGAGCAAAGTTCTTGATTTACAAAACACTTCAAGAAGCCGACTTGGTTGCTCGGCGTGATCCTCATTCGTCGTTTATACGGCTGAAGCTTTATCTGTTGAAGGTCAAGATCGCAAAGAGGTTGACTAAGCTGCGTCGGAGCGTAGTATCCGCCGTTAGATTTGGCGGGATTCGAAAGCATTCTCACAACGGCGTGAGAGCCTTGAAGAAGCTGTTCCACGGTGGTGGTGCAACAAGTGGACTACCTAGACCTATTTTTGAAGTTTGATTTCTAATTTTATATTTCTTGTTAATTGTGTAATTTTTTTTCTTTTGTTTCTTTTGTTTCTGTTGATCTCTATTACAAAAGTTTATCAAGAAATGTAATATGAAGAGATCATGAGTTTTAATTTTTCATAAAAGGGGGCAAAAATTCTTGTAAGTGTATAATAATAACCATTTAACTATATGATGCTTCAAAAATATTTGTGAGCTAGACACGTATTGCTGATTGCTCTTTAATTTGGGCTATGGGATTTTAATCTGCGTAATCTCATAACTAATTACTACTCAAACTCTCATTTCATTATATCGAACATAGATTATATATTGTTTTGACAGTTTTCAAAATTTAATCAGCCAAACAAAATAAATATGTAGAATTTTTTGCCTCTATATCATATTTTTAATATACATACTACTTACTAAGATTTTTTTGATAAATATATTTCTGAAAATTAAACATAATTTATTGAACCCGATCACACCTCAACTGAACTTTGTGTACGTTCGTGCGATATCGTGAAAAAAAATTCTAATCCGCACGACACAAAATTTAAGTAAAAAAATCTTGGGTGTTAGGTAAGGCCAATAAAAATCTTAGGGTTACAATGTCAATTAAATGGAATAGATAAGGACTTCAATCTAAATAAAATTTCCTTTTCTGTAATTCTCTTTACCCTTTTTTCCCTTGTCTCTCTCTCTCTCCCTCTTAACTTTGTTTTTTTTTTCTCTCATCTTCTTCGTTCGTCCTCGTCCCCAAGTCATCGGAGGTCTTAGCGTCACGCGATTCGAAGATTCTGATCACCGTATAGTCTTCTTAATCCCTTTCTCCTTCTTCTCGTTTGATTTGATTTCTCATTGACGAGCTAGAGTTTCGTAATGCGTATATATATATATATATATATATATATATCTAAGATCTCTTGTTGATTTGCTTAGGAAAATCTAAGAGTGAGCAAATAGATACGAAATTGTCAACGAATCCTGTGAGGATTTTAGTGCTGAAATTTCCACATTCTTGTGAAGTTGATGCGTCGTTTCTCAGATTGTTACGGGTTCTGTGCTTACCTTTTATGGGTTACATGTACTAAATTCTATGTTGCATTGATCCGGTTGCTTTAATTGATAGATTCTATCAAGTTGTTGATGTGATTTTGGTTTTGGTTTCTTATATTGCAGAAGCGAGGAGTTTGATTCGCAGGAAGCTCATAGTGTAGAGATCCTCCTGTTTGGAATTGGAGTTGATCTTTTGAGTTATACGGTTATCTATTTGGGTTTTTTTTAGGTTTGCTAAAATGAGTGTGGTGGGTTTTGATGTTGGTAATGAGAACTGTGTTATTGCGGTTGCAAAGCAACGAGGGATCGATGTTCTGTTGAACGATGAGTCCAACCGAGAAAATCCTGCTATGGTTTCCTTTGGTGAGAAGCAGAGATTCATGGGTGCTGCTGCTGCTGCCTCTGCTACTATGCATCCCAAATCTACCATTTCGCAGCTAAAGAGATTGATCGGTAGGAAATTTAGGGAACCTGATGTTCAGAATGATCTGAGGTTGTTCCCTTTTGAAGCTTCCGAAGGCTCTGATGGTGGAATTCAAATTCAACTTCGGTACATGGGTGAGATTCAGAGCTTTAGTCCAGTGCAGATACTAGGCATGTTGCTTTCACATTTGAAGCAGACCGCGGAGAAGAGTCTCAAAACTCCTGTTTCAGACTGTGTCATTGGGATACCTTCCTACTTTACTAACGCACAGAGACTTGCTTATTTGGATGCTGCAGCCATTGCTGGCCTGAGGCCGTTGAGATTGATGCATGATTCTACAGCTACTGCTCTTGGATATGGTATATACAAGACAGACCTGGTAGCTAACTCGAGCCCTACTTACATTGTGTTTATCGATATTGGTCACTGCGATACACAAGTGTGTGTGGCATCATTTGAGTCTGGAAGCATGAGAGTCCGTTCTCATGCTTTTGATAGAAACTTGGGCGGGAGAGATTTTGATGAGGTTCTCTTCAACCACTTTGCCGTCGAATTTAAGGAGAAATACAGCATAGATGTATATACAAATACCAAGGCGTGTGTTAGGTTAAGAGCATCGTGTGAGAAACTTAAAAAGGTCTTGAGTGCAAATGCTGAGGCACAGCTGAATATAGAATGTCTGATGGAGGAGAAGGACGTGAGGAGCTTCATCAAGAGAGAAGAGTTTGAGCAGTTGTCAGCAGGTTTGCTGGAGAGATTAATTGTACCGTGTCAGAAGGCTTTGGCTGACTCTGGATTAATTTTGGATCATATCCATTCTGTGGAGCTAGTTGGTTCAGGTTCCCGAATTCCAGCTATATCTAAGATGCTAAGCTCCTTGTTTAAGAGGGAGCTAGGCAGGACTGTGAATGCAAGTGAGTGTGTAGCTCGAGGATGTGCGCTTCAATGTGCAATGCTCAGTCCAGTTTTCCGAGTTAGAGATTATGAGGTATTCTTTAATAAAAATTATCTAGCACAATAATAAGATTATTACAGTAGTTATAGGTAGTGTGTAGTAAAACATGATGGCGTTTATAGCTTAACAGATTTATTTCCTATGAATGGCTAATGTTTCTTTTGTTTATGCTTCCCATATTTTCAGGTTCAAGATTTTTTCCCTTTCGCAGTCGGCTTCTCATCTGAGAAAGGTCCCATAAACACAATATCGAATGAATTGCTCTTTCCGAAAGGCCAGGTCTTTCCAAGTGTAAAGGTTCTTACTCTACATAGGGAAAACACTTTCCATTTGGAAGCCTTTTATGCAAACCATGACGAAATAACACCTGATTTACCGACTCCGATCTGCAGTTTTAAGGTATGCTATCTTTCAGGCTTTCCTTTACTGGATCTATATTCAGTCTTTATAGCTCTGAGTTCACACTGGCAGTTATTCCATTATTGGGCACTGCATATATTATGGAATTCTAAGTTTGCTGTGTAATGTTTGTTAGATTGGTCCTTTCCATATTTCCTATGGAGAAGCAGCACGTGTCAAAGTAAGAGTTCAGTTAAATCTCCACGGGATTGTAACGATCGATTCAGCTTCTGTAAGTACAATCTCATCAATCCTCTCCAGATATAATTGCCTTTACATCACTACCTAGCTTGAGTCTAAACTTTCCATTTCTGAACAGCTAATAGAACATCACAAGGAGAATATAACATCTGAAGATGTGATATCCGAAAACAACCACCAATCTGCTGCTACAAAGGATGACACTTTAGACGCTTCGTCAGGTCCTACTGTAAGTATAGTTTAACACCGTCTAAAAAATATAGTTGCATAGCAAGAATGCTGCAAGCCGGAGGTCCGAAAAATAAAAAGCTGATCTTAAAGCATTGGCATCTCCATTCAATTGGTTGTTACGGAGATTTTCCAGAGCATCTTGGTCTACAAAAATCATGAGATAGTTTTATCTTGTGTAGGGTAATGAGCCTAAGGCTATCAAAAGAATGGAAATTCCAGTTATTGCGAATCTATCTGGTGCATTGACAAAGGATGAGTTATCGGAGGCCAAACAGAGAGAGAACTCTTTAGTGGAGCAAGATCTGAAAATGGAATCGACAAAGGATAAGAAAAATGCTCTTGAATCCTTTGTTTATGAGATGCGTGATAAGGTACTACTCCATCTGGGTTTAATAGCTCACACCTCTAGATTTTGGTTAAAAAATGTTTGTTTCCTTTTTGAGATGTTATCACTTCCGAGAATAAACAGTTAACACTGTGTATATGGGCAGATGCTAAATACATATCGGAACACTGCAACCGAGTCAGAACGGGAATGCATAGCTAGAAATCTTCAGGAAACAGAGGACTGGCTCTACGAAGATGGTGATGATGAATCCGAAAATGCTTACATTGAAAAATTGAATGATATTAAAAAGGTAAGTAAATCTCTCAAAGTTCTGTATATCTCTCAAATCTCTCTGCAGGTGACTTTTCATGTCCTAATTGATGACTTATATTGCTGAGCAGCTCATCGATCCTATTGAAAGTCGGTTTAAAGATGGAGAAGAGCGAGTACAAGCATCAAAAGATCTTCTGAAAATTATTGCAGATAGTCGAATGGCTGCAGAGTCTCTTCCTCCTCCAAGAAAGAACGCGGTGTGGTTCTAAACTACTAACATAAGTCTCACTCTATTGGCAATACAATCTGAAATGAGACGGATAAAGTTTGTCAAGATTGCTATATGATGAGACCCCTGATTATATTTTTCGGTTTCAGGTTCTTGATGAATGTCATAAAGCTGAGAGGTGGCTTCAGGAGAGAAGCGCAGAACAAGAATCTTTACCCAAAGACGCTAATCCAGAGATGCAATCTGGTGAAATCAGGAGAAAAGCTGATGCTCTTAACGCGTAAATATAACATAACCCTCTCTCTTATTTACTCTTCAAGCTATCTTCACAATATAACGGCACAAGAAACTATTTAAACTGAGATGTGAATGTGTTTTCAGGACTTGCAAGTACATTGGGAAATCAAACTCTCCGCCCATGAAACCAGAACATAATGGAGGATCACAAGGAAGTAGAAACTCAGATGATATGGAGGTTGATTGATTTTTCTGACTCTATCAAGTCTAAATTTTGACTCTTTTATTCTACATGGGGGCAAGAAAAAAGAAGGAAAAAATAATAAGGCCAAACAATCTCACTGCGTATCTCTCGTGTCCGGTGATTTGAAACGATTTTTCTTCTTTTGTCAATTTATTTGAAACCAATTTTCTTCTGAATTTGCTTTTTTCAAGACTTTTTTGTCCCCCTTATGGTGAATATTTTTTTGGTTGATTTTAAACATTTATTTTAAAAAAAAAAAACAGAAAAATGTTCTATTATTTGCTCTAATTACACTTTCAATTTGTAACCAATTTTATATTTGTTGGCTCGATTGTCGTGACATGTGCAACCAATTCAAGACCTACAAGTTTTTAAAAGCAGTCCTACATAAAAACCCGTGCGAGTGAATAATAACAAGTGGATATAGGTTTTGTTGGAGATCACCATATCAAACTACGCGTATGGTGAGTGGATCCGTATAACCCCAAATTGAGATGATTCCCCAGTTCCTATCATCCGTTCAATTTTGTTTCTTTCTAGTCGTACGAGCTCGAATCTCAAACGGATCCAACCATAAACATTTAATATTGCCGTACAAGTTGGAATCTTTTATTTTATCTACTTCGCCAAAGTATGTCTCTTGATCACGAGACAAAATTAGCCGATTTTGTGGAAGATGATAAGACCAAACTTATAGTCATACCACTCATTTCATGTAACAACAACAACAACAACAAAAAACTATACTACATAACAGTAGATTTACCATATAATTAGTCCTTAAATCTATAGCGTGTGTACACAAAATCACCATCTTGTATATATAAAGCCTCTATATCTTTCTATTCATTTCATTTTCTTGTTTTGTGGTTCTTTTAAGAAATTAGGCAGTACTTATGAATTAGAAAGAAAAAAAATAATAAGTGAGGTGAACTGTTTCCAACCGCAATATTTAATAACTTCACCAACATGATGGAAGCATTTAGCTGAATGAATCTTCACATGGACCATTGAAAACTAGTATTGGGGATTGGGGATTGGGAATTGGGGAAGCTCAAACACAGGCTATATCACATCGCATTCTTAGCGAAATAAGTCAATTGGTGTATATATATTTTTTTGGCTAATACTGTATTGTGTTACTATTCAACTAGAATACAGTATTCTCCTAAGTTTTATTAAAAAAAAATGCAGAAGAAAAAATGTAAAACGTTTGTAATATTTTAAGTTAACATAGGCGGCTGATAAATAAAATTAACAATATTGTATTCTTTCCTAAATGTCAACATTATAATTTTATCATTAAATATAAANAAAAAAAAAAAAAAAAAAAAAACGATGATGGACGTCATATACATAATGAGTATTCTGGTATAGGGGATAAATCAGTGAACCGAATTTAAAACTAAATCTAGTTTGGGTTCATGGGTTGGTCTGTCGTAGTTTAAGTTTCATTCCAAGTTCAATCTTTTTTTAGTAGTATGAATGCATCATGCATGGTGATGGTGTCCCACTTTTATTCAAGGTATGCTAACTACGTTTTGACTGTTCTAAATTATTAGACAGAAACAAACAAAGTAAATCAAACCAAATCAAAATCAAATCAGATCCAAATCCGAAATGATAAACTGAATTTGGTCCACCAAATTTACTCATTCAAAAGCCAAGTAGTTTCAGTAAACCAGATTTTGACTATTTCAGTGATATATAACCCTCTCGCTTTCAACATTCGTGCGAAGATACTCATTAGTCTTAAGAACGTTTAATAGTCTACTATAATGGTATTAGAAAAGAAAAAAAATGACGAAGGCTAAATAAACGTGACTTCTTTTGTTTTCCAACTAGTACAACACTCACTACAAAGTTTAAATACTTATAACAATTTCGTCATCATTAGATGGAGATAATTACTTTGGCAGACTAAACTTGACTACGATCAAGTTTTTCTCATATAAAATATATATATTGTCTGAATTTCGTCGTCGTTTAGGTTAAGTTTCCGTAAGAAACGTAGTTCTAACTTCTAAGATGTAAACTTGATGATACCGACATGCATATAGTCGATTAAGATGGGAAATTATCTTATAGTTATAATTTGTGGTCTTTAAAAATAATAAATCATATATACAAATAGTTTATATGCACTTGAAAGATTTATAGGATTACTTGTTTTACTATGATTGGCGTTACAACAGACGATGATAAGTTTAATCTGACTCGCTTGACGTTGACCCATTAACAACTCAACAAATATTATTTATTATCTGGCTCCGTCGTAACTATCCTACGTAAACTTTTATTGACCATTGCCTCTACCCTAAAATTTTTTATGAATTATGAAAAAGGATTTGTAGAAACATAGTGATCAAGAAGTGTTTAAAACAATTTAAAATAATCTTTAATCATCCCAAAGTTTTCAGAAAATACAGAGTACTTAGCTTTCACTAGCTTAATTATAACATATAGTATTTGTTTATAACTTATTTTCTTCTATTTTATTTCATCTATTTAAACCTATTTTTGTAATATGTAAAAGCTTATATAATAACTCTTTCTCTTTTCCATAGTATCAATTATGTAATCTGTAAAATAGTAGTAAGTAGTTCCAACTTGTAACACCACGGAACAAAATGCAATATCACCAAAATGGAAAAACATGCCACTTGAAATCATATAACTATTACGTAAAAAATTATATGAGTGACGAAAATTATGTAGAAATTACCACATTTTGTAGGGTTGCCAAAAAAGAATTGTGGACCATAACAAACGTATATGTTTCATTATTTGATCCATCGTTTACAATAAATTTCACTCTTCCACACAATACAAATACATCAACATATCATCATTCTTACTTCTTGATATTACTTCCTTACAAAATCATGTACATTGACGACGTTCTTAATTCTCGTACTTTAACCCCCTCTGAAAACTTTTCTATTTTCCAATTCATTAATTAAGAGGTCCGCATATCGAATGATCTCTTGATATATTAACTAACTAGGGTCTATCTTTCTTTCTTTTTTAATCAATTTGGGGAAAACCAGAATATATATATATATATATATATATATATATATATATAATGGACCTCCAAATCTCCCTAAGATTTATTTTGAAAAGATCAATTTATTTATTTTATTGCTTAAGAAGCGGAGAGCTGTCTTCCCACTGGTCCAATCGTCTCGACGCCTTCTCCACCTGAATTAAAAACCAAGAAAATATAAAAACATCAAATAAATAAACAAATGAACCCAAAGTCAAAACCATACAGACTAAAATTGTTGTATTAGTGAAGATATAAGTTTGCAAGATATAAATGATAATCAGTAATTTACCTCTTTATCCCAATCAGTTCTGAAAGTGACAATGACTAAGATAATAGTTTGCATGAGTGTGCCCCCAATCATCCCTGTCCATATTCCCTGCACCAAATTATCAACAATTTAATTTAATTTCACCTTTTACACCACTTCAACTAATATAAGACCATGTAAAAAAATGAAATGTACCCTAGCTCCCATATCATAGGTGAAACCAAGAACATAACCAATAGGAATCCCCACAATGTAATAACATCCAATGTTAACGTACGCCACATATGCTTGCCACCCACATCCAACAGCCACACCTGTTTTTATCCCAAAATAAACAAAACTCAATAATTGAATCATTCATTCACAAATCACAACTAATCGACTTATTGAAATAAGTTTTTGTCGTATTTATACCAGATAAAACAGGTTGTACTCCGTTGAGAACAATGGTGATGGCTAAGAAAGGAGAGAGCTCGGCGACGGCTTCAGCAACGGCTTCACTATCCGTGAAAATGTAACTGATGACGTGACGCCATGAGAGGATCACGACGGCTTCAAACAATGACAGTAAAAATGATACCACCGTAGTTACCGCGGTTGAAAATGCTGCTGATCTTGGATTTCCAGCTCCTAATTCGTTACTAACTCTTACACTGTAGTAACAAATAAATTTAAAATATTAGTAGTTAATTATCCATTTGTAACTTGTGTGTTATTTATTTATTACCACTGGCATGTGTGAATAATAGAAAACGTTTTTTAACCAACCTGGCAGCTGCGTTGAATCCAACGGACACCATGAACGACATTGCCGAAATAGACATGCTGCAAATAAAAACAAAAGTAAAGTAAGATAACATAGAGTAATAAGAAATTGTATACTATTATTATGACCAAGTCGTAAGAAAGAGTCAGTAATAAAAATTATGTTTCTTGTTCGGAAGGAGTCAGTAATACTACACTTTAATAATCAAATCCTTAATAAACTAGTACTCCAAGTTGGGTCTTGAAGTTATCGATACTTTATGTGTTTTCCAAGGCACAGAAGTGCATGCCGTTGTTTATCAAGGAAACGTCACGAAGTTTACGCTCTCAAGAGAGCTAGTAAGAAACGTCCAAAATAAAACACTGATTATGGCTTTTAACGCAAACATACATTGGTACAATGAGACTAACGTGACTTTTTTGTTTCTGAAAAAGGAGATTCCCAAAAACTAGCCAAAAGTTGAAGAGTTTGATCGGACAAATGATAAACAGCACAATACCATTATTGACCCAGTGTTCTGATTCACTGCTATTAAATCTATACTAAACAAAATCATCCACATTTTGTTTTTGTAATTGTAACAATTACGGCTACATTTCATGGAAGGAACTAAAGTTTTGGAAGTATTCTAAAATTTTGATAGTACTCGATTGTTACCCAAAAATAAAGGTATTTATCAATTTTCGGCTGTATCTGTGTTTCTACTTTGGCACATTATGTGTCCTACTTGATAAGTTAAAATACTGAAAATAAAATGTAAAATGTAAAACATGAAAAAAAAAAACTTACCAGATTGCTAAAGAATCTAAAGCAAGTTCAGGGTCTTTAAGAAGTCCGGCTAGGAGAACAAGAATCTGAGAATACCAAGATTCAAGGCAGAGCATGACGGCGGAAGCCGCAGATAACTGGAAAAAGTCCCAAAGACCATCAAAAGCTTTCCAGCTAAAACCAACCCAAGTCCGGCGACATCTTGGACTGATCTTTATGTAAACAATCTGAGCCAAAACAATGATCCACCACGAGAGACTGTGAACTACGGAGAGACCAAGTAAGCCCCAGCCAAACTTGAAGACCGAGAGCCAAGTGAGGACTAAGTGGAGGGCGAGTATAGCGGCTGAGATGTACGCGCTTGGCGTCACGATGCTCTGTGCCTGGAGGAACTTTTGGATAGGGAAGTTGACTGCGTATGCGAAGATCATTGGAACCATACCGTAGACGAAGACTGAGGCCATTGATGCAACGTCAGCTGGCTCTCCTAAAGAAGTGAGGAGAGGTTTGGAGAATATGAAGAGTACGGTCATTGGAAGTCCGGTTAGGACAAGAACAATCGTGGATCTTTGTAAGTAGACTCCAAGCATGTCGTATCTGTGAGCTCCATGCGCTTGCCCACATAATGTCTCCACTGCACTTCCCATTCCAAGCTACGTCACCGGAAAAAAACAAATATGGTCAGAATTCAGATATATTTTGGTTTTGAAGAACAAAGAAGACTTTTTTCATTTTTTCTCTGTTTTTAAATTTATTTTATAAATCATAATATTCAACCTTTAAAAGAACTGATTTAGTATGCCATAAAATAAAAAATATTTGATGCAATCTTTCATCAGATCTGTTGTTTATGTATATTTTTGTATATGTGAAACCTATATTTAAAGAGAAATGAAAAATGTAAGTAATAGTACCATGAGACCAATGGAGAACATATTGAAACCGCTGTTTCCGAGAGAAGCAGCTGCGAGTTGCATACTTCCTAAACGACCGGCGAAAATACGAGTGACCATGGACATGCCATTGTTGATAACGTAAACAAAGATCGCAGGAGCCGCCAAGTGGAAAAGATACTTCATCTCGATCAACGCCGCCAAGTAGATCCGCCGGAAATATGACAAATGTGTGTCCGTTAATACACTCTCCATCCTGAAGTCAACTTCCGATTTCGTTGACTCCAGCAACGGTTGCTGAAGGTTGTCCACGGCGGTGGTAGCTTCCGTACCCATTTTTTTGTTCTACTCAAGAAAGAGAAAAAAAATCTACGAATTCGTCGCTCTACTTTTCTCTCTATATCTTTGTTTGGTCTGTATCTTTCTGCGACTTTGCTTAGGGAGGAGCTGTAATATAAAGGCGATTTTGCCGTGTGAACATTTTTTTAATTAACACAAGAAATAAAGAAAGCTGAAAAAAAGAAGAAAAAAGCCTTCTTCCTTTATTTTAATAATCATATCTGTTTCATGAAAAAATATATAGTATTTAATGTTTACACAAAATAAGGCTGTGCATTATCACATCGTGTCAACAAATCCTAATCATATCTGACTCTTTAGGTGAAAATGTAATTATAATTAGATATTTGGATCATTTATAGTACATGGAAACAAGTTAGATTATTCAACAAGCCTGACTGTTTATAGTGGGATAATCCGAGTTAGTTTAGCAAATTGACATATATAGATTTGCAAATCAATGAAGTTCAAGAAATAAATAAACAATTAAATTGGCTGTCAAAAAGAAAAGAAAAACAATTAAATCACATATGTATTATTCATTAAGCTTAATTAAAAACGTATGTGGTGTAGCATATACTTTAATGCAAATATAAACTAGTTTAAAATTTCATATAATAAACAAAGATATTACAACTGCTGACATGACCGTGCATGTTATTTATTTTCATATTAAAAATGACGTCATTGATCAAATTTTATCATACAAACTATATTCACAGCATTTCACTCTTCGCCGTCACCGTTTACTAGTTAGGTTCTCTTAACAAAAAAATTTGTCGTATCAACTACGGAGTAATTATTAGAAAGTATTCATAACTGTTAATGATAACAGTAGTGATGAACTGATAATGATGATTGATGAAATTAACTTCTGGTTTTTATTGTTAGTTTTTGTGAACAACAACACTTGTGGTCTTTTTCTATGGAATGAATGAAACGTCGGATGCGGAAACAAAGCAGAACACGTGAATTGTTGTACCTCCCTCCCGGAAATAAAGTCCGCAATCAAGAAAGCAATGAAGTAACCTTTCCTAAAATCAAAAAGCAACCTTTCTAGTTTTGACCCCTCTCTGTTACACTTAATTTTTACAGTTGCATCGTACGTACGTATCATACCTTACGTGACCGTGGCCCAAAAAAGCTTTTTTTTTTTTTAATTGTCAAATTCTTAACTAAAACAACTCCAGTCCAGTTATTACGTGTCTTTCAAAAATTTATTATGAACATCCCGATTGTTCATATATATCTTAATTAGTTAATTTTGACAATCTAGTTTTTCTCGTCCACGACTTTTACGTGAATGCCTGCAATATGTTAGCAACGAAACCACCTTCGTGATCTTGCCTTTAATTTCATTATATAAATGAAAAATCTTTTGAACGTGTTGATGTAAATTTGATCTTCATCATCGTCGTCCTAAACTTTAGTTTACAAACTTTCATTCTTATAACATAATTTTAGTCATAATCACAATCTCCTAACCCAACTAGCTAATCAAAGTCGCCGAATACTACTATATATATATATATATATATATATATATATTTTTTTAAACGGATTTTAAAGACAACATCATCACATTAACATATATATAATAAAGTCTTGCAAATGCTTACAGTTAAGATACGTTGGAAGATATGGCAGTTGCATCGTGCCAATTATGAAAACCAACGAGTCACTCGTCTGATATTTCTACGATGATCACATGGCTATATATATTTAATATATTGACGAAAAAAATAACGTATTCCAACTAATTCTCGTACACGATTGGCTGACAGGGTAAAAAATATTAAGCCTCTAATGCTAATTTCTGTTAATTTATAATATAATATATATAATTGCTTCTCTGAGTGTCGTTGGACACTTTATCAAATTATCAATTTCCTTGTGAAAAAAGAACGCCATTTGAAAATTTAATGAAAGGCAAACATATATGGATGAGATCGAAGAGAGAGAAAAAATATAACTACCATGCCAGCATAAGATTCAAGACATTTCAAAGATTAGTGTATATATGGATATGGTTTCCACCAAAACACGTAACTTGCAAATTATTATTTATATCCCATATCTTATTGAATATCTATCCAAAAGAAATAACAACTCCAACAACAAGAACGAAACTGAAACATGTCAAAAGAGGAAATTGACAATTAACTCTTGGTATGATTATACTTATACAAACGAACCAATAATGATGGGTACATGCATGCATGCTCATGATTTTATATAAATTCGATCTGTCATCATCAGTTAAAGTTGTAAAGCAAAAATAATTAATGTTAGCCAAAAAGCTTTTACTTTTAGTATGAAACGAATGAATTTGAATCAATTCGCAAAATTAATGTTTTAAGAACTTGTATATAAAACCAAAAAATGTCCGTACACAACGAGATCTACAATATAACATCCGATCTGCAAAAACATAGTGTGGGTATGATTTATGAGTTGCCGACAAAGACAATGTACTAGCTGCAACCCGTCTGGCGTCAGTGATCGAACTTCCAACAGAAACCATTAATTTATTTTAGATTTCTGGCTCTTCTTATCATACCAGTACATTTCTACATGTGATTCTAAAAAACTGTATCAGAATAAACTAATTAATTTATATTATACCGGTTAACTCTTACGCATATTCTATGAGTAATGATAACTCAATATACAAATTATAGTATTTCGATAATCTGTGTGACAGCCCTTCCAAAAGTAAAAAAAACGTAAAAAAAAAAAAAAAATACATTAAAAAGTATAAAAATATATAAATTAGCGAGAGACGAAAATGGATTTTTTTGTTTTGTTTGAAATAGAAAAATCATGGCGTCGTTGGGCATGCCAAAATCGTGCTTTAAAAATTCATAGAGACAAACTTTATTCGACGTCAAATTACGTTGACTATTGACTATAGAGTCACAAACTTCCACAGGTAAAGCCGTAAGCACACGGACTGGTCTACATGAAGCTCGTCATACTCGTACGCAGTGTTAGGTGTGATAAATGTTTTCATAACTTTTGTTTATTGATAATTATAATGTTATATGTTTAATTATTTTATTATATGTGACAAGTACTTCTCCAAAAAAGACAAAGGAAATCGTCAAGGTCTTCATATTTGACAAATGCCCTTTTAATATATATTAGATAACAATCTGCACTATATACGAGATAAATCGATTTTAAAAAAATTATTATAAGTAAGATTATTATTCTAGAACCAATATTTGTTTATGTCAAACATAATATGTAACTGAAGTTTTTTATTTATTTATTCATAGCTACGTTTTTTCGTGTAAAAAATATGTTTTAAATGTGTAAAAATACATTTCACCTGTGAATTATGTAAACGTGGTAAAGAAAATATTTATAAAATATTACAATTTATGGAAATATATATTTTTGTGTACTAAGTTTATTTATAATGATAAGGGTTATTGTATCATTCCTTTTTAATAGCACATATATTAATGTAGAATTAGAAGGTATATTCCTATTCAATTATCAATATTTCTATTTTTGAATGAATAATCACACTAAATATTGAAATTAATTAGTTTACATACTTAGACATATATAAATAATCACACATCATGATATCCCCTAATTTGTTGTCATTTTTATATTTATTTATGAATATATATAAATCTATATTTATTAGGAATTAAGTTTCTTTAATGAGTTGGAGATAATTAAGGGATAATATATTTTTCTTTTTATAATCAATTATAATAACTATTGAAAACTTGTTATTTAAATTATTATGGTAATAATACTAACATAAAAAATAACATTTTATATGCTTTTGTTAATAAGTTATATGTTCTTTATTTTTATTAATTTTAGATATTTTTATAGCCTTTTAAGTTATTTCTTAAAAATAATATAATTTCGACTTGTATATTTGTAAGTAAATTTTAGTGAAATTTTAACTTAAAATAGTATGTAATTATTTAATTAGTTTTAATATGTGCTATTTAAATTTGTGTAAAAATTGAATGTTATATCTAATTATTATTCAGTTAATTATTTTAATTTAAATATAATGGCATTTTGATGTAATTAAGTAGAAAATTTAAGGTTTTTTTTGTTAAATGTGTTTCGAGCTCTCTGACGGCGACACATCAACTTTTTCAAGAGAGTGCTTCTGTATTAATATATAGGAGATATTTCCATTAAGTTAAAAGAGGTTCTAATTTCTAGCAATGTCACTTCTCTAAGAACTTTTTATTAATTCAAAATTATGTATAAGAGATACATAATAAACGCACATAATTTTTTCAATGACATAGATGAAAGTATATATGTTACTTATTTTTAATGATTATTATTTTTGACTTAAGAACATCGTTTAATATATGACTAAAATAATTCAAGTAGTAATAAAACATATCAAACAGAAATGTTACAAAACATCAAATAAAAATTAATCTAACAAAAATAAATTTAATAATAAGAAATAAAATTCACAACTTTGAAAAAAAATTACGAAAACTATATAATATTTTTTTAAAAAAAGTGAGTCGTATAGTTACAAGTAATTATAACTTCTTTTAGAGAATAAACAGATATGATGCATGTAATGACATAAGTGTGTAGCCCTAAATCTTATTCTTATACATGTATAAAATATATATTGAGACGACTTGTGCTATGGCTCTTTAATATGCATGAACACATATTCCCTTGACCCTTGTCCCCTTGATTGTTCGGAAAATCTTAAATGAAAATGACATACTTGCATGTATGTGTGTGTGTGTGTGAGTAAGCGAGAGAGCGCGAAGCAGAGAAATGTTAATAGTAGTCTTTGTTTATATTTATACTATAGTAGTAATATACTCGTAAGGACCATGTAGTTGTTAGACTATTTTTTTATGAGTGTTTAGCAAATACCTTTTATTGTCCAAAAAAAAAAAAAGAGTTTAGCAAATACCTTTTGTATTGGAAGAATATTTCATTAAAGAATTTTAGCGGAGACGTGGAACAAGACTAATTACGTTACCTCTTTGTACCAAGATTTGTTTTGATTAAATAGGATCAAATTAGGGAACCTATAATGTGCCATTCAAACCTTTTTCCTTCGATTTTTTTTTTGTCCCAAGCCTAAGAAGATGTATTGTCTTTTAATTTATTTCGCATTAAGTAGATATGTCAATAAAGTGTCGTATTTAAGAAGAGACTATGTATCGTAAGATTTACCATTTTACAAATTTCTCTAGGACATGTGTTTATAATACATTTTTGTTTTGTTTTCTGAATTTTTAAATAAATTAAACGAGGGGTAAGTTGTGAAAGTCAGAAGAGTGCCTAAAATGGGACTATCAAACACATTGTTTAACTTCGAATATTTTATCCAAAATCTTGTAAGCAAATGTAATTAGTGTCCTTTTGCAGTTTTGCTACGTATTAAATAAAAATATCCACAAATTGTCGTAATTTGGAAAGATAGAGTTCAATGAAGTGGTGAACAATATCTTTCATTTCACGTAGACCTGATTCGAGAAATCTAGTATTATAAGGTATAACAAGTATTAAAACAAAAAAGGGTATAACTAATAGGTAGATTTATCAAAAAAGGGAAAAAAATTCCCCTAAAATGTTTTCAGAAAGATGTGACAATATGTTTTTTTTTGTTGTTGTCAATATGGTTAAAATTTACATACTATTATTTAACCCGTTCATTTAAACATTTTTTTTTAATGTACAACTCGAATACACAAAAAATTATCAAAATTAACTGAATATGGTGTATAACAGAACAGTAATATATACTAACAAACAAAACACTAGGGTTTGCACTGTGCACCCAAAAAGAGGATTTGTTATTATTTATAACAAGATAAAAGCTCTAAATTCATGTCCACCACACACAAAAAAATGATTATAAATATTTTCCTGTCCATCACACACAAAAATAAAATAAAAAAATTATTGATGCGGTTTTATGATAGTCTAGTACTACCGATTAGTATATTTGGATTTGTAATAATAAACTGGCGTTTGTCCTTTTGACATATATCACATCAACAATTTATATCCGTATGGCGTCAAATTTATTTTTATGTTTTCGACTGAAAGTTATACTTCGCGAAACCAAAAGTTAAACAATAAAACATAATTATGAATATCACTACACTAAAATACGAGCTCTCCAAGATCCGGTCCAGCATGATATTTGTATAAATTAGTGTGCGGATGTGACCATATATTGTGATATATCCATGTCATCGCGTGTGATGCATATAATCAGGGTAAAATAATCCATACAACTTGAGAATCTCGTGGGATCCTATGTACTTCTTTAGATAAACTGTTGATAAGTATGAGAGTTGGTGAACCAAATAAGAAGGAAAAAAACTGAATTTAGGGGAACAGAAGTTAAATCCCAAACAACATCTTTTGACTCTGCTAAGTTAAAAAAAAAAAAGTTGGCTTTCTCTTTCTTTTCTCCTTATAAAACATACATTTTGTTGGAAAAGTTTCAAAATAATTGAAGTTTTATTTCATAACGTCAAAATAAAGCTTAAGTTACAACTGGATTTGATTTACTTATTTGGGCTGGTTTGCACATCAGTTTCAGCGGGTCTAATTAGTTTGTTAAGAGTCGTTTTTGCCGAATTATATATAAAACCCTAAAACTATAATTAAATATCAACATCTTATTAATCTAATTGATAAATGTTACACAAGGATTGTATTTTATAGTCACTACTAGATATTTTCGTAGACTGCATAGTATCTATAAAA
Organism: Camelina sativa; assembly: GCF_000633955.1. NCBI lineage: Eukaryota > Viridiplantae > Streptophyta > Magnoliopsida > Brassicales > Brassicaceae > Camelina > Camelina sativa. The sequence continues at coordinate 5,161,961 of NC_025687.1, forward strand.
ATATTTATATTATATTAACAATAAGATTTATGCATATTACACATATTTTAAGGACAATTTCTTGAGATTTGCGTTGTATTTTTTATTTACTTCATACGCTACTCTACCAAAAGAAAAAAGCTTACGACTACTCTCTACTACTGGTATTATTCTAGTTATACTCGCAAATTTAATGTTAGAGGGTGCCATTTTCATATTTTTAAAGGTAGTTTGAACCTCGAAAATGCATATGAATAAAAAGTTCGTGTTTAGAGGTACTATATATTAAGCCAAATAGATTCATCATAGATTTTAGATACACGATAATCTATTTTAGTGGTTAATTAACAGTAATTAAGAGCTAAACCATGACAGCTAGTTATTCGTCTTAATTATTTTCCAGTACTTTTCTTAATTCTCTGTTATATATATCCGAGTGTTGGGCCGTTAGGATACATTATTCGCATGTACATGATTGTTATCATTAAATTAATGATCATCCACTGAAAATAATCGATTTTAAAAAGAAGGTCCATGTGATCTCCTTATAGAAGAATCAAACTACCTTATTAGCTTGCATATTACGATATTCCTTTTTATTTTTGGTGATCCTTAAAGTTTGTTTGATATATATTATAGATAAAGCATGCAGAGCAAGCCTAGAGTATGGCAGTATATATATATATATATATATATATATATATATATATATATATATATTGTTGTTCCATGGCAGTGGATATATACATTCAAAGGTCGAATATATAAATTTAAAAACGTACGTACATCGTCGATAAAAAAAAAATATACTGGGTATGTGAACATATATATTTATAACAAAAGTTCAAGAATTATGAACTAATAAGATAAACCTATATATCGTCATGGTACCGGTGCGATCTAAAAGAACACCAGTTGACTAATGATTAATAATCAGTTCTTGGTATAACTATAACCCGTCCGAGAGAGGTTGTGTCGGGTTCTAATCAGGGAGTACAATGAATAAACCGAGCGGGGTTTTTTTTTCGTGGTTCGCCATGTTAACTGTGAAGCCTATTATTGTATGTAGACCATTGTATAGTAGTGTTCAGGTTTATATACAATTGACTAGGCCTAAACCAAAACCTCTAAACCACATTTATACAGATTCTGATTAAACCAAAATAAACCTGAACTCTATACAATGGTCGTCTATATGTACTCAGTCGAGTCTAAGAACCGTTGGAAATCCGACTGATTCCATGGGAAATTTGGTGGACAAAAAGAGAGACTCTACATTGTTGATTTTTTTTTTATTATATGAGAATCCAAAAGGGAACCAGCCCAACATGATAAGTGGGCCTTAAAATAAAACAAGCCCAACAGACAAAATCAGAAGATCTTGGGCGTGAAACAAAGCGCAAAAGAGAACTTCTAGTTGAACTAAACACATTTTTAAAGTTGGAACTAGAACTGAACTAGATTTGATAGCAAAAGTTGCTGCCAAATTTTTTTTAACAATTTATCACATAAAATATAGTTTATATAACGATATATTCCGAGACGGTTCCCATCAATCCTGAGGAATGATTTAGTCATCGATTGAATTTTCAGTACTATTAGAGTATCTTAGCTTAATTAGCCATCTTCGATAATCAACAGTTTGATACCAATACTTCTATACAGTGACAGCTAAGGGACTAGAAAGTGACAAAATCTGAGTTGTGACTTGCGAGACACTAACTGAGGAAACAATTCAAACAAAGATCTACTATTCATATTCTAATATATGAAATAACAGAAAAAGAATATACTAATTGAATACCGATTAAAATTAATAAAATTGAACGTTGAAAACGTAAGTACTTCAGGAGATGACTAGAACATGTTAAGCAACTTAGTAGTAATTATAATTTTAGCACATTTTCGTAATACAGCAAATTAATTTCAAGAACGTAAAAATATGATTGATGATCTTTTATAGTTTTGCTTTATTATATCCTCTATATAAAGAAAGGCTGGGGAGAAAAAAAATACTAAACCGGATTACTCATGAGTTTAGTAAATTCCGTAAGAATCCCGTGTGCGTAAACATAGATGTTATCTAAATAGATTGATAGTGGTGGTTCCTCGACACACACAATTATTGTAGTTTAAAGCGTAGCTTAACCCAAGTACCCAACTCGGCCGGCACTAATAGCAAAGGAAGATTAATATAAGGTGTGGTCAGAGATTAATCGCTGGAATGGAAATATTCCACGAGCTCACTACGACTCAGTCACTTTGTTGTTCTTCTTTTATAATAATGGTTAAAAATAGATTGAGTTACTTTGTATTCTCCGTCTAACGCATTACACAAAAACTTATCCAATGAATTATTATTATTATTTTTTTTATAATGGTATCGTTGTCCACATGCACTGATGCACAATATTTTGTTGTTGTTGTCCATATGCACATAAGCACATTAGTGTTGTTTGAAGTGGTACGAACCCGAAACTGATGAGCCGTGACTCGTGAGACTCCAATTGTCATCAACTACGTAACGTACCCCATCAATCATCACTGCACACAGATTTAACGGTTTTATTCAAAATTATTCCCTCATAATTTTGTTTTCAGTTTATCTACCAACTCTCTCATTTATGTCAACATATGCATATCTTAGACCTCTAAATGAATATAAGCTTTTGATTGGTGAAACTGACACAACAATGCTACAATTTAATGTGTTGAGTAGTAATCATTAATGTGAATAAGTAATAATAAGAGTAAAGTTTTTTCTTAGTTTCTATAGTAACTAACTATATATCAACTTTTTTTTTTGTTTTTTACCAATATGATTTTATCGCCGTTGGTTTTACTTTTAATCGAAAATACCATCCAATCACATTATTATTGTTAAAAAAAAAAAAAAAAAGAATCGAAAATAATAAAAAGAAATCGAAAAAGAAAAAAACAAAAAAAGAATCGAGAGTAAAAAGAGTGAATCATGTAAAGAGGAAAGGTTCAGCCTTTAAGATTTCGAAAGCGACACTTTCTTCTCTCCACATCTGTGAGAGCAGAGCAAATCTACTCACACAGACCCGTTTTGTGTTTTTCTTCGCCATCTCTCATCGTATCATCCTCCATCAAAGTAAGCTTCTTCTTCTTCTTCTCCCTCTTCAAACCAATCATACTCTGCTTTTTTTTCTTACGCATTCACTTCATTCCCCTGTGGTTCTCTAAGCTTTTGTATGTTTTGATCTGTTCTCGTTCTACTGTAGAAACCCTTTTACCCAGATTAGATCACTCACGATTCTATCCGAACCAATCTGGATCTGAATCGTGTGACACTCCATTCTCTTGTTTCTCTGATTTTGATTGATTGATTTGATTTTCACAGTTAAACATGGAATCGGATCCGGAGAACAAATTGTTGAAGACGGGTTTGGTTATAGTGGCGACACTTGTCATAGCCAAACTCATCTTCTCCTTCTTCACTTCCGATTCCAAGAAGAAGCGTCTTCCTCCTACTCTTAAAGCTTGGCCTCCATTGATCGGAAGTCTTATCAAATTCTTGAAAGGACCTATTATTATGCTTAGAGAGGAATACCCTAAGCTTGGTAGTGTCTTCACTGTCAATCTTGTTCACAAAAAGATCACCTTTCTCATTGGTCCTGAAGTCTCTGCTCATTTTTTCAAAGCTTCTGAATCTGATCTTAGCCAGCAGGAAGTTTATCAATTCAATGTGCCTACTTTTGGTCCTGGGGTTGTCTTCGATGTTGACTATTCCGTTCGTCAGGAGCAGTTTAGGTTCTTCACTGAGGCTCTTAGAGTCAACAAGTTGAAGGGTTATGTGGATATGATGGTTACTGAAGCTGAGGTATATCAAAGTTTTGGCCTTTTTTATTTGTTTTTGCTTGCACTTATGAGTTATGAGTGTGTATATGAATTAGGTTCACCTTTCTTGCTTCTGCTTCCTTAATACCTTAATAAAGCCGTATTCTTGGGATTCATTTTTAAAAGATCTGATTCTCTGCTATAATCTTCAACTTAAGAGGTGTTGTGTGCTCTTTTTTTTTTGGTTAGTTTCATATATACTTGTTCTTGTTCTTGGCAGGATCACTTCTCGAAATGGGGAGAGAGTGGTGAAGTTGATCTGAAGGTTGAGCTAGAGCGTCTTATCATCTTGACTGCAAGTAGATGTTTACTGGGTAGAGAAGTTCGTGACCAGCTTTTTGATGATGTTTCTGCTTTGTTCCATGACCTTGACAATGGAATGCTTCCCATCAGTGTTCTCTTCCCATACCTCCCACTTCCAGCTCACAGACGTCGTGACCGTGCCCGAGAAAAGCTTGCTGATATTTTCTCAAAAATCATAGGGTCGAGGAAAAGCTCTGGCAAATCAGAGAATGACATGTTGCAGTGTTTCATCGAGTCAAAGTACAAAGACGGTAGACAGACAACCGAATCTGAAGTCACCGGTTTGCTCATTGCTGCTCTGTTTGCAGGACAACACACTAGTTCTATCACTTCCACGTGGACTGGTGCTTATCTGATGCGATACAAAGAGTACTTCTCAGCTGCTTTTGATGAGCAGAAGAACCTGATTGCCAAACATGGAGACAAGATCGATCACGATATCTTATCCGAGATGGATGTTCTCTACCGCTGCATTAAGGAAGCGTTGAGGCTTCACCCTCCATTGATCATGCTCATGAGAGCCTCGCACAGTGATTTCAGCGTGACAGCCCGGGATGGGAAAACATATGATGTCCCAAAGGGTCACATTGTTGCAACCTCGCCTGCATTTGCCAACCGGTTACCACATATCTTCAAAGACCCGGACACCTATGACCCAGAAAGATACTCCCCGGGAAGAGAAGAGGACAAAACTGCAGGAGCATTTTCATACATTTCATTCGGTGGAGGTAGGCACGGGTGTCTTGGAGAGCCGTTTGCTTACCTGCAGATCAAAGCCATATGGAGTCATTTGTTGAGGAACTTTGAGCTTGAGTTGGTTTCACCGTTCCCCGAGATAGACTGGAACGCTATGGTGGTTGGTGTTAAAGGCAGTGTGATGGTGCGTTACAAGCGACGCCAGCTTTCTTGAAGTCAGGTTTAAGGTTATTGCAACTTTGGTTTTTCCTCTGCCTTAAGCTTTGCTTTTTTTCTCTCTTTGGTTCTAGTTTTGTTGTTTGGATGATTCTTCTGCTTTGATAACTGTTCCTGTTCTTTAATTGACTTTATTTTCAAGCTCTCTAAGTTTGTTGGAACTGGGGAATGTGCTAATTCAAATGGAGAACTTCATTTGGTTTAGCCTTAGTCACTACTCGGTTAGTCTCATTAGTGAACTATACAAAGGTCATCAAACTCAAATCTGTTGAAATTGCAGAACATCGAAGATAAGGTGAGTCAAGTCTAGTTGCATGCCTTAAAAAACGTAACAGATAACTTTTTTACAAATACTGTTAGAAAGAATCTTTCAAAAATGAAAGGTAATTAATACATTAGTCATCTACACAATTGTTTAATTGGTAAAATTCTATTTTAGTAAGAAAATATTTGATTGTGGTGAATATCTTGGACTACTAATTTAGTAAAAACTGTCTTATTTCATGTGAAGTCGTACGAGACCACAAATATAGACAATATATGTATATAGATGGAGGTAAAGAGACCAAATCTGGTGCCAAATCAGTGTCTTAAATGGTTCAAATTTCTTTCTTAATACTCTGCATTGCAATGTAAGCACAGGTGTATGAATGCATGTATAAATTTTATATCTAGATCCCTAACATGGTTAAATATCAGAATTGTCATCGCGTCTCTTCTGAAAATCTTCTGACTCTCTCTTCATCGCCGGAAAAAACACCTTTCATCCGTCGACGCATATTCAAGTCACTGGAGACAACAACGCCCACTTTTGTCCCGTGTAATCTCTTTCGACAACCTTGATTAAAAGGATCCAAGTCTCGGCGTGGAAGCTTGCGTCTAAGCTTCAAAAGCCTCCTTCTCAACGCCAAGTCTCCTCGTCATAACGCTTTATCTATTAGGTTTGTGTTCATTTGGTTTGGTTTCTGAAATTTTCATAGGTTAACTCGCGTACGTAATCACGATACTGTAGATGGAGAGCATAACGAAGTGGGACTTGGGATCACTCCGAACTTATTACTCCATTGAACCTTGGGAGAAGTTTCAAGAAGAGGAGGTTCTAGACATTAGCCTTGTTCCTCAACTTCAAGGGGAGTTATGGAAGGCTCAATCGAGAATCAAAGAGCTCGAGGCCGAAAAGTATGGATCGTGTTTCATAAGAAACCAAAGATTTGAGAGAGAAAAAACTACTGATCCAGCTGTTGACTACTTGAAGGAGAAGTTAAGCAAAGAGAGGGAAGAAATGAAAAGAGCTAAAGCTGAGAATTCTAGGTTAAAGAAGAAGATTTTGAATATGGAATCATCAGTGAATCGGTTGAGAAGAGAAAGAGATACAATGGAGAAAGTGTGCGAGGAACTGGTTACAAGGATAGATGAATTGAAGGCGAATGCAAGGAGGATGTGGAACGAGACTGAGGAGGAGAGGGAAATGTTGCAGATGGCTGAGATGTGGAGGGAAGAAAGGGTTAGGGTTAAGTTCACGGAAGCCAAACTTTCCTTGCAAGAAAAATACGAGGAGATGGACTTGTATGTAAATGAGTTAGAGAAGTGTTTAGAGATGGCGAAAGAAGTAGGAGGTATTGATGAGATGAGGCTAAGGAGAGGTGAAGGTTTAATAAAGATTGCGAGATCTTTGGAACCTATAGATGATAAGATTAGATTCTGAGAGATTTGAGTTTGTGTCTGATGGAGATATTGTTCATCAACACTAATGTAATGTACTGTTGCAAGAAAAGTATGAGGAGATCAATTTGTTTAATGTCCTTTTTTTTTTTTATATAATGAATGTTAGCTTTTATATTATTTTAAATTTTTGATATAAGATTACAAAAATACACAAGTAACGGATAAAAGACTAAAAACTACGAAAAGAAAACAAAGTAAAAATAGTAATCGCAAAGCCGAAACCACAAACAGAAACTACGATCGAGCAAAATTTTAACACTAAGATGAGAAAACCTTAATTATTTTTATGACAGAATATTAAGTTTTTAACACTAANTTTTTTTTTTTTTTTTTTTTTTTTACAACAACGAGTTTTTATCAGTTATTTTTAAATACTATCAATATACACAAATAATCAATACAGCTACATCAAATCCGTTAGATTCTAAACATTGTAACAAAAAATATAATTAGTCAATAAAAAAAGTAATAATTAATCCATTCGCAACGACCAACGACGGTTCTGATTGGTGACCACGTTAAAACAAGGCGGTTAGAAAATTTTGAGCGGTTGAAAAGAAGACGGTTAAAAAGAGAGTGGTTAAAGATAGCGGATAGAAAAAATGTTATGGTAGAAAAGAGTGATTGAGTATTTTGCTTGATTGGTAGCATTATAGCGGTTGAGTAGTACATATCATATTAAATTATAAGAAAATAAATTAATTTAATTCAATTATAAAATATGGAAAAACATATTATAGTTTATAACATGAAAACTTAATAACCAATAAATTATAAAAATCATATGCAATAATAAATATATTTTAAAATTCCTAATTTGAAATATTAATGGTTGTGATGATTATCTAAAACATTTCAAACATATAATTGTAATTTAGTACCACAATTAGGCTAATTATAAGTTTTACAAGTGAATCTGTCATTAAAATAAAATTGTGTACAGATTTTTAAAACCTAAATTAATAACAAAACATAATAGTTTATCAGACTAATTTGAAAATCCAATCAAATTTAACTTTTTCACATGTATTACTACATACATATTAATATTTTTCACCTTTTTAAAAAACTATCATTATGCAAAAAAATTGTTTAACCTTGTTCGTTTGCAACCGAAGTTGTCAAACACTCATATTTTTTGGTGGTTGTTTTCATCTTCTGAACCGCTCAAAAATCACTTCCAACCACTCACTCTTTTCATCAACTCCAACCGCTCTTCCCAAACACCATCTTCAATCCACATGATGATTGATAGCCATTTCAACATCTCATTTTCAAAAGAGGCGATTGAGTGCTACCAATCAAAGCAATCCCTACTCCATTCATGATAGAAGTATTAACGGGCAACATATGCAATTTGATAGTACGATTTTGGTTTAGTGTGGGGAACCTACGAAGACGACCATTTGCAACAACTTTGTCACAGTTTGGAATTTGAACCTCCAATGTAAAGTAAAAAAACAATTATATCTTTTAACCAATCATTAGGTCAAAGTGTTCCCATGATTTTTGGGACATGGTTACATGTATAAATAAATTTACCTTACGCCTTTAATCATTGCATCGTCCAATTTTTCTTTATAAAATCATTTCATCTTTAATTTTAGAAGACTAGTGCAACATGAATCAAACATTGTGATCAAAATTTGCCATTTTGATTTAGAATAAGCATTTTGTTAGTTAGAGACCAAGGAAATTATCAATGCAACCTCTGTTGGATGTTTTTTTTATTAGTTTTTGTCGTCATATACTAGTATTTATAAATTGTTGAATTCTACATGGCATATATATATATATATATGTTTTTAAAACCCCATTTTTAGTTTTCTTTTTCGTTCGTCACTTGTTTTGTTTGTTTCTTTATAAAATGTATGTAATAAAATATCATATAATTTGTCTTTTTTTTTGGTTGCTAACGAATGATCCATGGAATCTAGAGATCCAATCTTTGGCCAGCGTTACGGCTCTGCACATGGCCAATCAATGTTATTCTCTTTATATTTTCCAACTCCAAAAATTCCATTTCACAATTGAATACTTCATTTAAAAACTAGAAGAAATCTAGCTTGTCCCGCTTCTACCGGTTTAGAAGTTTTGTAACGAAGTCTCTCTCTACATTTCTAAGAATTGAACTTACAAAGTAGATATCCCACATAAGAAAATTTCCATTGCCATTTTCATGAATACTTAAAAATTATATCATATACCAGCCTTTTAACTATAGACCTGATCAGAAGACTACGGTGGATTCAATTGCTTGGTGCATTTCACACAAAACAAGTAGATGTAAATATTTTATTGCATAGGATTTGGGTCGTCATTTGTACCATATCACAACAAAAATGATAAATAGCGTATTTAAATATTTAGATTATTGCAATTGCCCTAGCTAGAGGTGGTAGGGGTCTATGGTGGGTAAACATAGCGACTTGTTTCGTCTCTTAAAAAGACAACTACATGACTTATAAAAACAATATTTTCGTCATATTATTGGGCAAAAGAAAGTTCGTCAAGTTAAAACTGTATCCCTACGTTGATTTAGACGTATAATATAGTTATATCGATATTTTCATGGATTTTAAATTTTTTTTTGTTGTATCATCTTTTTCAGTATTTTGTGTGATCTTTACTTATATGTTATTTTTGGGTTTTTTTTTGTCGTAATTAAGCATTATTGTATTTTTGTGGAACCACTCATGATTCATCTATAATTATATCATATACAACTGTGATGGATTCACAAACGTAAGAATATTCTTTCAGTGTGTAACATAATATTTCAATATCATGAAGACATTTAACTCTTTTCTCGTATGTTGATCTTACTATACGTGGATATAAACCAAACACTAAAATGTTTTCTCATCTATTATTCCTATGATCTAAATTAATGTGTAAAAATAAATACTTTTCAATTTTTAATTTTCTTTTTTCTCTCTGACACGGTTTCCAATAGCGAATCGCTGGTTCTCTGATGGTCGTGTTTCCGTCCTGAGTCCAACGCCGCTCACCGCTGGTGATAGTCCCCTCCCCCTCCATTCCTCCCCCTGACTCCCCTGACCCTGATGCATCGTATTCTCTTGCCCTTTTCCCCTATTATTCTCCAATGTAGCCAAACCATTACAAACTGCCAAATCTACTCGGCCTGTTGTGGTTGGTCCTACTGTGGTGTCTGCACTGAATACATCAACTACCGATGTGGAGATGCACACGGTTGGTACTTCGCCTTCATCCAAAGTCTACCCCCTGGTGAAAAGGTAACTGTAACTGAGTGTACTGTTACAGAAAACCCTAGATCTTAATGTACTGTTACAGAAAAGGTAACTGTAACTGAGAAATTTATTGTGATTGCTCCTAAGTCAACTTCACTGCTCCATACCAATAGAGCTTCAACCCCTCCAGTCTCTCAAACTCCATCTTGTCAAACCCTTCCTAATCCACCTTCTCAGATCTCCTCAGAGCCAACTCAACCATCCCAACCTAACCACACCTCTGCTAAATCTAGATCCCGTCTCCCAAAAACTTAAGGTATGGAAGTCCCCATAGTTGTTACCAGCTCTTCTTTGAACCAAGGAGGTATTGAAACTCCCTTAAAACCTACTACTCATATCCTGGCTGAAAAATTAAGGAAATCTACTGATAAATCCCTAAACAGGATTGCTCCTGTCTCATATACGGAAGCTGGTAGGCCCACCACGCACATACCTGATTCGGTTTTCCAAAGAGGAGCTGAGATGCATAAGGATTTCATCATCTGCTTCTTTAATGGTAGGCCACCTCTGTATCACCAAATACAGAGTGTTATGAATCATATGTGGGGTAAAGGTACCAGGTTAGAAATACATGTTAATCACCTGTCACGGACTGCACTTGTCCGGATCCCCAATGAGTACATTCGCCAAAAGGTACTTGAAAAATGTATATGGTACATTGGTGACTCCATGCTCCATACGACCCCGTGGTCCCCCCATTGCTCTAATGCTTCGCCTGCTCTTGACTCCATTCCCATCTGGATCCACATGCGTGATATACCACTAGATCTGCGTACTAACGAAGGCATAAGCATTATTGCAGGGTTAGTTGGAGATCCTAAAGAAACCGACGACTTCACTCTTAATCTAGTCAGCCTACAATTATCTCATGCTAAAGTAGTTGTTGATCTTACCAAAAAGATGCCTGATATAGTGGAGTTCACGAGGGATAATGGACAGGTGGTTGAAGTTGGAGTTGAATATCCCTGGCTCCCTCCCACTTGCTCTCATTGTAAGGAACTTGGACATGTAGCTCGCAACTGCCTCTTGCTACCTCCTGTTCATGATACTCCAGTCAACGCCACTGCATCCTCCAAAGGCAAGAAAGTGGTGGAAAAACCTGTTATAGCTATCCCAAAGGGCTCAATAGCTACCCCAAAGATCACTCCTTTGTCAGCAGCAAGTAAGATTCCCTCATCCTCTCCCGCCAAAAAGTCTTCACTCCCTGCTCCACACCCTATTCAATCCTCAAACCCTTTTTCTGTTTTATCCGCTGAACCTACTATTTTGGACATGAATCAACCCTCCCCTTTTACTTTGCAGTCTATCCCTCCCTCTCTCCCACTCACTATCCCAACTCCACCCATAACTCCCCCTCTACAAAAAGTAAATACCCCATCTACCACCCAACCGTGTCCCACCACATCTAGCCTACCCCATCTTAATAAATGCACACTCACCCCTTGGATAGTTGGCCTCCCTGCTTCTTATACCCCTCAAGGAGTGCCCTATCCCCACTCACCCCTACCAGATTTTAACAAAACCCCTAATCTTAAAAGATCTAGGTCCCACCCCTCTCTTCATAGTCCACCCTCTGCTTCTGATCCTCCATCTAATCCCCAGCCAAGTTTGCCCCCACACCCTGCCCAATCTTCTTTTTTGGTCCCACCGGTTACTACAGATGAGCTCCACACTGTCGGTATGCTCCCTGCACAGGGAGAAGCCCAAGCTCATTAATTATGAATACAAAACAATTTTCTTAGAATATCCGAGGATTAAATGACCCGGATAAGCATCGGCCTTTTGGTGATTGGCTCAGAAGCCACCAACCCCTTTTTGGAGCAATTTTGGAAACACATATCAAAGAGTTAAATTTGAACCGGATTATGGCAAAAGTTTGTCCTGGATGGAATTTTACCTCAAACCACTTGTCTGATGAGGATGGTCGAATTGTCATCATTTGGAAAAATCCTACGGCTCTCCATGTACTACATCAATCAAAACAGAGTCTTACCTGTGAAGTGATTATTGGAGGTAACATACAGTTTGTCTTCACAACAATCTATGCTAGTAACAACAGAGAGGAAAGAACTGACCTGTGGATAGAATTACCGCAACTGAAATAGTCCTTTGAACTAGATTCATGTCCCTGGTTAATAGGAGGAGATTTGAATCAGATCATCCACCCTATGGAGCACTCTGCACCTACAGTTAACTGTTTGACGACTCCAATGGGTGAACTATGGGACTGCCTTAACTAGATGGACTTGTTTGACTTGCGTTTTCAAGGACCTCTGTTTACCTGGACTAATAACCAACCTGCAGGACCAATTGCCAAAAAAATTGATCTTATTTTGGTCAATTCCCACTGGTTAGGACTTTTTCCGGATAGTATTACCCCCTCCCTTCTGACCATTCCCCAAGCCTTGTTGAGCTAGCCTACCAATTTCCAAAAGTTGGTACCAGACCTTTTAAGTTCTTCAACTATCTCACCAAGCACCCGAACTTTCTCCAGTTGGTTGATGAAGCTTGGACTCAGGCCGGAAGCGTTACTTCCACGCTCACTGATTTATGCTGGAAGCAAAAGACCATCAAGAATGAACTTAAACACATAAACAAAGAGAACTATTCACAAATACAACAGAGAGTAAGTGAGGCTAACCGTTTGTTATTAGATGTGCAGGTTCAAGCTCTCCAAACCCCGTCTCCTACAACATTCCAACAAGAACAAGATCTTCATGTTAAATGGACCTTCCTGAGGGACTTAGAGGAGAGATACTTTAAGCAGAAGTCAAGGATAAACTGGTTAAAGGAAGGGGATCTGAATACCTCCTACTTTCATAAGATATGTCAATCGAGAGCAAGTTTTAATACCATTAGATCCTTTCTCCTTGAATCTGGTGAGCTACTTACGGATCCAGTTGCTATGAGTGATCATGTTGTTGCCCACTTCAAGTCTATTCTGGCTCCGGATACACCTTCATCTCCAGTTCTATGGTCCTCGCAATCTTGGTTTCAGGAAACAAACACCTTTAGTTGCTCCTCAGCGCAAGTCCACTCTTTGAGAAGCATTCTTATGGCCTTGGAGATAACCAAGGTTCTGATGAAGTTGAATCCTAACAAAACCCCTGGTCCTGATGGTCTGACATCAGGTTTCTATAAAGCTACTTGGGGAATTTTGGGAACTGAACTTATAGACACAGTAAGCCACTTCTTCAAGTCGTCTTTCATGCCCTCGTCTGCGAATGCTGCCATCCTCACTCTGGTCCCTAAGCGCCCTGGGGCTTCAAAGATTGCTGACTATAGGCCAATTTCTTGTTTAAACAATATATATAAGTTGGTCTCCAAGTTGTTAGTCTCCCGTCTCAAACCGCTAATGCCTCTGTTTATTGTCCCAAATCAAACAGCGTTTGTAATGGATCGCTTGCTTCTGGAGAATACCATCTTAGCATCTAAAATAGTCAATGGATACCATAAATCAGGGGGACCTAAAAGAATAGTTCTCAAGGTGGATATAGCCAAAGCTTTTGATACCTTGTCTTGGGACTTCTTGTTTAACTGCTTGAGAGGATTGGAGATCCCTGACCAATATATCTGATGGCTGCAAGCCTGTGTCTGTACACCCAGCTTCATGGTTGGTTACAATGGACTTGTTCATGGCTATTTCAAAGGTAAGAGGGGACTTCGCCAAGGTGATCCCCTATCCCCTTACCTATTTGTAATAGCGATGAACAACTTGTCATTAATGCTTAATAAGGCGGCAGAAGAAGGAAAATTCAAGTATCACCATAAATGTGACAAAGCAAAGCTCACTCACCTGTGTTTTGCTGATGATCTGCTTATATTCATGGACGGCTCTCTTTCTTCTATCCAGAGTGTGCTACAAGTACTAAGCGAGTTTGAGCAGAGATCAGGTCTTGCAATTAGTCTTGAGAAATCGTCCTTCTTTGCAGGAGGACTTAGTGAGGATGAAATAGAACTGATCAAAGTCACTACTGGACTATCGCTTGGGCACCTTCCAGTTCGCTATCTAGGTGTTCCCCTCTGCACAAAAAAGTTAACAATGCAGGACTGTGAGCCACTACTGCAACAAGTTAAAGGAAAACTGAGCAACTGGTCCTCTAAATACTTATCTTTTGCAGGACGTCTCTTGCTGATTAACACAGTCATCGCTGGGATCTCAAACTTCTGGTGCTCTACCTTTGTTCTCCCAAAACAGTGTGTCGCAAAGATCAACTCACTTTGTAGTGCATATCTGTGGAAAGGAAGTTTGGAAGGTCAGTATTCTGCTAGGGTTTCTTGGGAAACAGTTACAAAGAGGAAGGATCAAGGAGGATTGGGTTTAAACGACATTACCATTTGGAATAGAGCGTGTACTCTGCGGCTTATTTGGCTCCTTTTCTTCAGGTCGGGATCTGTCTGGGTAGCTTGGTTCAAACTTCATTTTCTCCGAGGCTCCTTAAATAACTTCTGGATAATGAAGCAACGGCCAAGCTAATCTTGGCTTTCGAATAAACTGGTGAAGATAAGGGATGATGCTTACAAATGGATCAAATTAAAGATTGGGAATGGGCTAACATGTCGGTTTTGGACGGATAACTGGACGCCCTTTGGAAAGCTCACTTATTTCATGTCATCAACAGGGAATTCGAGGTTGGGGAACCCTTTGACCACCAAACTGAGTCAACTTTACCGTGGGGGCCAAAGGAACTTCCCAAATGCCAGAACAGAAGAACAGGTAGCACTCTCAATTCACTTAACCACTACTACCCTAACGAAAGAGGATGATTACTATGAGTGGGAACCTGAGGGTAAGGTCCTTACCTGCTACTCTGCGGGCATGATTTACCGACTACTACGAGGAGATTCCCCAATGGTGCCTTGGAGGAAAGTTGTATGGACCTCCGGGGGTATCCCTAAACATAATTTCTTGACCTGGCTCTTCACTCTCAATCGATGCCCAACTCGGGACCGAATCCTCAGCTGGGGGCTCCAAACAAACCCAAACTGCCTCTTCTGCAATGCGAATCTTGAAAGTCGTGACCATCTATTTTTTAATTGCCCTTTCAGCTGGTCGATCTGGTCACTCACGGCTCAGAGATGCGGCATACAGGCTTTCAACTCCTGGGATAACACGGTTGGCTACATGCAATCTCTCAGTAAGCCCAAACCACAGTTGAAACTCTCGCTCCTTGCTTGGCAGTGCTCTCTATACACCATTTGGAATGAACGAAACCATAGACTTCACCGCCGGACTTACAGCACTCCAGAAGCCATCTCACGTCTAATTGACTCAACCATTCGGACCAAGATCTTGTCTCTCTCCACATCGAACCCTCGTTGTGCCACTGCGATGTTCCAACACTGGTTCGCCTCCATGTACTCCGATTTCTGATGACGAATCATTGCCATCGGTTCAATTTCACTCTATAATATGTGTTTCTTGTGCTATGTATTTAAATTGAGCTTAGGCCCTTCTAACAAAACTCTAAAGTTGGACTAACATTTGTATGTTTTATTTCTTTATGCAATTTAATAGAATGCCTTTTTGGAAAAAAAAAAAAAAAAAACTATCAATTTGATTCATAATTGAAAGAGTGTTCGTTTACGGAAAACATGGCATGAAGAAATTTGATACTTCTGTCTCGTCATTATATTGAACTGACGAAATAGTACATGAAGAAAATTAGTTGAGTCTACATACGTGATAGAACAAGCATTAAAACGGGCCGGGATTCAAGTCATTTTTTCGTGATGAACAATTTTGCTCCTTTTTAAAAAACTATACCTAATTTTTTTTCTATTATAAATAATTGGTTCAAAAGAGGGAAATTAAAAATGAAAAATAAAGATGTGTAAAATTTTAGAGACAACGTGAACGTACGTACGTACGTAGCTGATATGTTTACGAAGTATGTATGATACTCTTTGTGTCTCTCATTCTCAGCCGTTCAATGTGGACACAGTGGGGCTTCTTTGTACTATATAAGTCCGTCACAAAGTGGGAGACCTGCTTTTAATTATAGAACTATATTACACGGTTTTAGTATTCAATTAAATTGAAACACCATTTGATTAACAATCAAACCAGATAATATTTAATTAATGGTTTTAGTGTGATATATACTTGAGTTATTATATATGGATTCCACTTGAGATTTAAACACTGAGTTCTCAATCAAAATTTACAGATGTATGATCCTCTTTAACTTGGCCAAAGTTCATTATACTCTTTACAACAACAACACCAAAATTTAAAATTGTTATCTTTCTTAATCAATCCATTAAACCAATTTCGGTCACCTAAGAACATCTTAGTTGCACACGAACAATTAGGCTAACTTTTTGATCTTGCTACAAAAATTATCGTGAACAAAGAAAAACTTCTCGTGAACTATTTTTTTTTTCCTGGCCAAAAACTAGCGATCTCAAATTTGCTACTTTTTTATCTCCCCCAATTTGGCAAGTTGACAAAAATGAAAAAAAAAAGAGAGACAATCGAGTGATTCACACGCGCCTCCCGAAAGCGCGTCACGTGGCATGTCTCGGCTTATTACAGCGTATCCAAATTGTTTATCTGTGAACTGTTACGTGTGGGAAATGTAGGGAAGGGCTTTACTTATCCACATTATTTTTAATCAAATTAACATTTCTCAGTATTTAGATTTTACTCCTTCTTATTTTTATTTCTATCAAAATATCCCTTTATTTCTTCAGAAGTCCAGATATGAGATCACAAAGATTCTTTATTTGATAATTGATATGACCAAAAGACACAAAAGAGATGGTCTAAATTAAAAATTCGTTGCACTTATTAGATGGCAGAATATTAAACACATTCATGAAATTGCATACCACCTTTCGTGCAAACTTTTTCCATCCAAAAAAAAAGAAGTTGGTTTCATAAATTTATTAAATCCAACGGTGGAAAAGAAACTCTATTAAACAAGGACCACTAAAATTTAGAAATTGTAACCAGGGTTTATCAAAGATAAAAATAATTTTATGGGGTGTTTTCGTAAGAAAGTTTATAATATAGTGGTATATTTGATATTTATATACATTCTTTTGGACTCTTCTGCGTACCCTAAAATGCTATATATACTCGTTCATTTCGCTTCGTTTAAAACTTATAGCAAAATCTCTAATTACTTAATCTCTACTGAATGTTTTAAGACAATCATAATAATAATAATCTAAAAGGTAATTTAGGTATAACAATTACTAGTGATTATTTTGTTGGAGATTTAAAGAAAGCTTTAACAATGGCAAGAGGTCGAAAGCTGACGATGAGCCAGAGCGAGAGGTATCTTGGAAGCGGCTACAGCTACGGCGACGGTAACGTAACCAACGAACCAGAGCTCACGGAGGAGGACATCTGGTCACACGCCGTCGATCATAGCCCGGAGATGCTGGAGTCTCATGGAGCGTGGAACACACGCGATGCTGTTGTGAGAAATGGGCGCGTCGGTGGTGGTTTGTCCTTGGCGTTTGAGGACGCGTCGTCGTCGCCGAGGATCGTGCATCAGATACGTTGCGGAGGAGAAGGAGGAGGGGGAGGAGGAGAAATAGTTCAGCGGCAGTTGGCGTCGTCGGCGCCGGTGAACGTGCCTGACTGGAGTAAGATATATAGGGTCAACTCGGTTGAGTCGATACACGAGTCGGATGAAGAGGACGAGGAAGATTCAGGGATGATGATGCCGCCGCATGAGTACCTAGCGAAGAGCCAAAAGCGGCGGAGCAGGAAATCTGGCGGCGGATTAGGCGGTGGCGCGTCGGTGTTTGAAGGAGTTGGAAGGACTCTCAAAGGACGAGAATTAAGGCGCGTTCGTGACGCGATTTGGAGCCAAACAGGGTTCTACGGCTAATAAATAAGTTAGTAATAATATATAATTTGAAGAAAAAAAAAACATTTTAAAACTTCCAAACTAAAAGAGCTTTGAAAAATATTTGCTTATTTTGTCAGTTTAGAGTTCATTTTTGCAACTTTCTTGAATCCCAAGCTTGAGATGTATAAGATTTATATTGGCTTTCCCATGCAAATGCTCTTTTTTTTTTTTACAGATTGATAAATTAATTGTGGGAAAATTTTCAATAACGAACCTCATCTGCTTTGTGTATAAATTTCTTTGCTTGTTTTGTATCGAGTAATTTCAAGATCAATCAATGTTTTAATGTCTTCATTATAACATTACAAAAAAGTATAGAAAAATGGAGGTTTATAATTATATCAGTATCATAAAACGCTTTTTTGACGAAAAAAAAGAAGAAGTAAAAAACAGATAGATGCTAAGCAATAATTCTTGAGAGGGAACTTGACTAAATTTTTGCTTTCGAGTTTGAATATATTATATCAAGTAATATTATAAAACATGATTAATTATAGTTAACAAGAAAATTTCGAAACTTTGAATTAGCATACAAAAACAAAAATTAAGCTATAAATATAATTATATAGTTATGTGATGTTCTTCCTCGTAGTGTTCAGTTTTAGTTCTACATGAATCATCATATGTCATGTACTACGTAACAAGGGATATTAATGATTGAGCACCGATATTGTTTTACAATAGCAAACGATTAGATTATGAATAATATATTAGGTCTAGTTATTAATTAAGTGATAATTTGATATGATATGAAAGGGAAGTTTTGTTATAATTAAATGAGAACAGATGTGTCCTTGCAACATTATTGTGTCCACAGGTAAACTGTCCAAAGAATCCACTTCAAAGTGGGGGCACTCACGAGCAAGAAAAAGACATTGTATTATCAATTCATTTTTCCCAAATAAAATCATGATTGCTCATGAAATGGCATCTTCTTATTTATATTTATACACAGACGTCTCTGAAAGTTATAACATCTCGAAAAGATTAATGATATAACTAATTCTCTCTGTAATCATAGAATTCCGGACAAAACTAACTAAAAGGATGTATATCTAGTTGCTAGAAACACGTATTACTTCACTCGAAAGACTTATTAATATATGTCAAATATAAAAGTGTATATACATATGCTTGGGATGTCATTAGTTCAGGCCAAATCAGCGCTATAAGTTTTTTTTTATATGAGTATGTTGTATGTATCAACACTAGAGACATATTATATGGAGATGAGGTTATGGAGGGGGAGGTAGGGTATGGTTGCGGTCAAAAGAAAGTGACACGAGTTAAAGAGTGTTTTGTGTTAAAGCATAAGAGAGGGAAGTTTTGTCTAAAAAAAATGTGTGTTGATCACTTTGTGAGTTATATGCCTTTGCCTTTTTCAAGAAAGGACCTTTGAAAGTGAATTTGATCGATCGAGAAGTCTATAATAATATCATGGCCTAAATTCATATATGTGGGCTCAACCACATCTCTTTCCACTCTTATCTCAAAGTCTCTCTTCCACCATTCACCACATTCTCTCTCTCAATAATTTGATTCCTTTAAATTTATTCCTATCATTTATAGACACAAATCCAAAATCATTGTTTGATGTAGAAAGACTATAAGAATGCTCTAATTTTGATTTGTTAGCCAAAAATTACATATTGGTAATTGCCTTCTTATGGAGTAAAGTACAAACGAAAGCATGCAAGTCTAAAGTACCCAAATTGTGGTAGTTTAATATGGTACGTGATGAGGCTAGTGAACATTATTCATAAAATGAGGGTTAAAGTCTGGCTTAATCTAATACTGCTGATACGTAACGTAATGGCTTGTGATAGTGAATTAAAGAGATACATAAATAAATTAAAAATACTGTGCTTAAAAGGCCTCAATATTCCAAGTTTTTGCTTAATTGGGCCTGTATGGCAATAGATTGTGTTGCCTGTAGTCTATTAGACCCGATGCCTCTCTAGACTTTTTTTTTTTTTGAAAACCAACCTCTCTAGACTTTTAAATCAGCTTTTCTTCTCTTTAAAAATATAAAAGTAAAATCATAATCTATACTAGTAAAGGTTTTTTATACGTAACTCCACAACATACATTATTAAAGTGTTACACACTATATATGTACTAATTTATAAAACATTAAACTCAAAAAAAAAAACACTACATATTTCTATTAAAAAAATTACATATAAATAAATATTAAAAACGTATAGGCTTCTATTGTTAACCATTAAAGAAACAAAAAGAAAATAAATAAAAAAGAATAATGCGTACCAAAATAAATATTTTTTTAGGAATTAAAAGAAAAGATGCAGAAAGTGAATAAAATAATAAATGGTGACCAAAAATAATAATTTATTTTAAAATAGATTAAATATTAAATAAATCAAATTATAATAAAAATACCAATACTACTTTTAGTGTATCTAAAATGAATTTTACATTTGATTTAAAAATAAAATTTATAACTAAATTTATATATGTCATGTTAAATATTGATAATTAATATTAAGTATTAACCTACAATAAAATTTTAAGACTACTTTAAAATATTCTTTAGTTTTTATTGACGATATAAAGATCATACAATTTTTGAATAAAGTCTTAAAATTAATTTAATATGAAGTTTGTATCAAAATCAGTTGGAGATCTTGATATCTTGTGCTATTGGAGAAGCACAAGATATTAGAATCGATGATTGCACTCAGAAGACCAAAGAACTCTTTGAGCAGATGGTTGTAGCCTTGCAGTGGGAAGTGCAGTGGAACCAGAACGTCTGAAGATCCAATTTACCACACTCGAACTGGCATTGAAATACACGTAAATTGGAAAAATTCCCAAAAAAAACTACCGCTCATCTTATTAATTTTTTGATTTTTTTTTCCTTCGATATTCTAATCTACCTTAAGGAAAAAGAAGAAAAACATAAAACCAGTTCAAACTCGTTTTTATGCGCTAATGGAGTTTGAACTGATTTTGTTTTTTTTTCCAAAAGAGCATAGAAAATTATGAGTTATGATCTATAACATTGTTAATGGAAAAATAAGAAATGAAAAATTATATATTTTCAGGCAAAGTTAAAAAAGTTCATGTATTATTTTGGTAAAAATAAATAATTTATGTATTTTCTGGAATTTTTTCAAAAAATAGTAACCCCGTCACAATGCCGTTAACGGTCGTATCGGAAACGAAGATAAATTGGAAAAAATAATTATTTATATATTTTTCATCAATTAAAAAATATTTTGTGTATTTTTTTGACAACAAAAAAAGTTCATATTTTTTCTGATAAATATTAAATAGTTTGTGTTTTTTTGGGAATTTTCCCTTCTTATATTCGGTATAAATTAATCAGAAAAAAATGCGGAAGCGAACGGGCTACAAAGATATTTTTTTTATCTAAATACAGCTTTTTTTTTTTTTTTATCTAAGCCTCAATGTTCCAAGTTTTTTTTTGTGAACCACCAAACCATTTCGGTTATTTTTAAACCGGTAATCTGGTTAAGTATTTAACCTCGTTGTCTTTTTATTTGTACCGTTTCTCATCTTTCTCTCTGCAACTAAAAACTTACGCAGCCGCCGTCGCCGGAGTTATCCATCGCGAAGTTTTAAGCCTCCAGTATCGAGGCTCTTACATCGGAAGACCATGCCTTCGAATTTTACGTTTAAAGACCTCTGCCTAGATTTAGGGTTTTTGCAAATAGGGTTTAGTAGTGTGATTATCGTAATCTGATTACTTAATTTCTGGTAACGTATGTTAGCTCACGTTTTCTCCAGAAGAACAAGCTTCCTTGTACGTTTCTTCCACGTCGCTAAGAAGTTCTCGAATCCTGAGCCTGAAGACATTCTCTTTAGTGCTCTCTGTTTGAATTTAAAACAGAGAAGATGGAACACTTTTCATCAATTCTCCTCAAATCTCACAAATTCGTTGGTAAGTCGAGTTCTTCGCGAGTTTCGAAGCTCACCGAAGCTAGCTCTAGAGTTCTACAACTGGGTTTTAGGTAATAATAATGTTGCTAAGTCTGAGAATCGTTTCGAAGCTTCTTGTGTGATGATTCATTTGCTGGTGGAATCGAGAAGATTCGATGATGCTTTATCGATTATGGTGGATTTGATGTCTGTGGAAGGTGAAAAGTTGAGTCCTTCACATGTTTTGTCCGGTTTGATTCGAAGTTACCAAGCGTGTGGTTCGAGTATTGATGTGTTTGATTCATTAGTTAGGGCTTGTACACAGAATAGTGATCCTGAAGGAGTTTATGAAGTGATTGATAAGACAAGAGCAGAGGGTTTTTGGGTATCTGTTCATGCGTTGAATAATTTTATGGGTTGTTTATTGAATTTGAATGAGATTGATTGGTTTTGGAAGGTTTACAAGGAGTTGGGTTCTTTAGGGTATGTTGAGAATGTGAATACTTTTAATCTTGTCATTTATTCGTTTTGTAAGGAGAATAAGTTGCGTGAAGCGTTATCAGTGTTTTACCGGATGCTTAAGTGTGGGGTTTGGCCTAATGTTGTTAGCTTTAATATGATGATTGATGGAGCTTGTAAGACGGGGGATATGGGATTTGCTTTGAAGCTCTTAGGGAAGATGGGAGTGATGTCTGGATTCTTTGTCTCACCTAATGCTGTGACGTACAATTCCGTTATCAATGGGTTTTGCAAGGTCGGGAGATTGGATTTGGCGGAAAGGATCCGCGGTGACATGGTTGATTCAGGTGTTGGTTGCAATGAAAGAACCTATGGAGCTTTAGTTGATGCGTATGGCAGAGCTGGAAGTTCAGATGAAGCTTTAAGGTTGTGTGATGAGATGACAAGTAAGGGACTTGTGGCGAATACTGTTGTCTGTAACTCTATTGTTTATTGGCTGTTTATGGAAGGTGATACTAAAGGAGCAATGAAGGTGTTGCGTGATATGATCAGTAAGAAGATGCAAATTGATAAGTTTACTCATGCCATTGTTGTAAGAGGTTTATGCAAAAACGGATATGTACAGGAAGCTGTTGATTTTCAGAGACAGATTTCAGAGAAGAATCTAGGGGAAGATGTAGTTTGTCACAATACGCTTATGCACCATTTCGTAAAGGATAAGAAGCTTCCATGTGCTGATCAGATTCTAGGAAATATGTTGGTTCGTGGTATGGTTCTTGATGTGATTACGTTTGGTACTTTGATTGACGGTTACCTAAAGGAAGGGAAGTTGGAAAGAGCTATCGATACATATGATGGTATGATCAAAATGAAGAAAACTCCGAATCTTGTGATTTACAATTCAATTGTGAATGGATTAAGCAAAAGAGGATTAGCTGGTGCAGCTGAAGCGGTTGTGAACGCTATGGCAAGTAAGGACGCTATAACTTACAACACACTGTTGAACGAGTCTCTCAAAACCGGAAATGTGGAAGAAGCTGTCAACATCATATCTAAAGTGCAGACACAGGACGATGAGAAGTTGGTTAGTCTGGTGACTTACAACATCTTGATCAATCACTTATGCAAGTTTGGTTGTTACGAGAAAGCGAAAGAGGTATTGAAGATTATGGTTCAAAGAGGTGTTGCTCCGGATCCTATAACATATGCAACTTTGATTACATCGTTTAGTAAGAATATTGGTCTAGAAGAAGTCGTTGAGCTTCATGATTACATGATTCTTCGAGGAGTTACACCTCATGAACATATCTACCGATCTATTGTTCATCCACTTCTTAATTCAAGCTCCGTAGCAAACTAAACTACTGAATCATTCGGAGGGTTTTATCGTATTCTTGTTCGTACACGTGGGGAGCCTTTGAGGATTCTTGTAATCAACGGTCAGCGTTGGAAACAGGATCGTGCCTAGTCCTGACGTGGACTTGTAAATAGAATGATTGTCTAACACGTGACGGTTACGCACCGGCCAGACGATTTCGTTGTCACGAGCTTTTGTATTTAGAAGAAAAAAAAAGAAGAAGAAGACCATACATTTACTGATCTACGTTACTAAACAAGTTTGATTGCTTATGGATTAACAACCGTCCAGATTGATGCTATGTTGCTTAGACACCGTAAGGAATATTACCTGAGAAGCAGACGAAAATAATATATATCGCCGATGAATTGCTACAAGTTAAAAAATGAATGGCTGCGTGTGAGAGACTGCGATTTGTATAAAATCTTCTGTTGTAATTTTGCTAGATGTCAACATATCAGAGCACCTTATGTTTTTTAATTGATTTTATAATAATACTAATCAACGCATGGATTCTCTCATGACTATTTAATTTAGTGAATTTTTGTAAATTAAGAATAAAATAATGAAGGAGATCAGTTTCAGAGTTGAGTGATTAAGAAGAGTGGTGAGGCAGTGGGAGAGGGGGCTGGGGCTGCTTCAACAACAAACATTCTCTCTTTCTAGTCTAAGCAAGCATATACCTGAACAGTGTACACGGCCACTTTCTTTAGTCTATCTCTCTCTCTCTTCGTCTTCTTCTTTGGCAGCTATGGAAGTGTGTTGGCAGATACAGAGACCAGCGAGTCTCGGAGCGGTTTTGCAGGAGAAGGGTCGGCTCAAAATCACTACTTCCTCTGTTGGGTTTTTTCCTCGCTCTAATTCTACTGTAAAGCTCTTTGCTTTTTCTTCTTCCCGACTCCATCTTTTTCGCTGATATGACTTTGGATTCTACTTTATCGGAAATTGAAGTGCACACTGTTCTCTACTTTTTTCTCTCTGTGGGATCGTCTTTTGGAATAGGATATCCTTAATTGAATCAATGTACTATTTTTTATTAGAGGATTCAACTCTGGTAGGGTCTCTGGATTGGGATACTCATGTTAGAAACCTCGTTTCGAATTTGGTGTATTGTAGGACCAGAGCTTAATCTATTAGAAATTTTCAATTTTTCTTGGTACCATCATCAGCTCATTGAAAGCCTTAACTTTTGAAACCAAGTTAGAGGGGACAAAGACAAGATTTTTGGGGACTAATGAGCTTTTTATTTTAAAGAGTCCGATCTGAAGATTCACGGTTTAGAGCTAAGAGGAATGCAAATGTCTCATCTTTTATATCTAGCTTGTTTACCTCTGGTGTGAGTATATGTATTCTTGGTTGTGGCTTAGAGCTTGTGAGAAGGTGATTGAATTAGTTTGTCTTACCATCGACGTGTTTGGTTTTGCAGCTTGCTTCTTTGGAAAGTCAATACAAATCAAATGGGTTTCTGCATCAGATCACGGCAAGTGCAGGTTAAGAATCAAGACTCGGTTCATAGGGTTTATAACTTTTCATTGTGATTACTGATTCAGTCCTTTTGATGCGATTCTTATTTTCTTGAACCAAGATTTTTCAAGGAAGAAGCAAGGAAGAATGGCAGCTTCAGGACCAAAAAGCTCAGGTCCCAGAGGTTTTGGGCGGCCAACAACAGCAGGAAGTGCTCAGAAAAGAACTCAGAAGAAGAATGGTGAAAAAGATAGTAACGCCACTTCCACAGTAACAAATAAGGTAATAGGGGTTAGTAAGTTTCCCGGAACTAAGGCGGATGTACAGAAACAAGGCTCTGTTGTTTTTGATGAGAAGAATGTGTCAGATAGCTTGGATATTAAAGGTGGAAGTGGCCTTTTGGATAAGAAAACGACCGAGGATGATGATTTGTTAGAACAAAAGTTAAAAAATGAAAGAGAGAATCTTCGTAGGAAGGAAATAGAAGCCCTTGCAAAGGAAAATTTGGCGAGGGGTAATAGAATGTTTGTGTATCCCGTTGTTGTCAAACCTGATGAAGACATAGAAGTGTTTCTCAACAGGAATCTATCGACTCTGAAAAACGAACCCGATGTTTTGATCATGGGGGCGTTCAACGATTGGAGATGGAAGTCTTTTACGAGGAGATTGGAAAAGACATGGACTCATGGTGATTGGTGGTCATGTCTCCTTCATATCCCCAAAGAAGCTTATAAGGTGGATTTTGTGTTTTTCAATGGGCAAAGTGTATATGACAACAATGACTCAAAAGATTTCTGTGTAGAGATAAAAGGTGGGATGGATAAAGTTGACTTTGAGAATTTTCTTCTGGAAGAGAAATTGCGAGAGCAAGAGATGATAGCCAATGAAGAAGCTGAGAGGGAGAGGCAAAAAGAAGAGAATAGAAGAATTGAAGCTCGAAAGGCTGCAATTGAAGCTGATAGGTCACAAGCAAAGGCTGAGACTCAGAAGAGACGTGAACTGCTTCAACCGGCTATTAAGAAAGCTGTAATCGCGGCTGAGAATGTTTGGTACATTGAGCCAAGTGATTTCAAGGCTGAAGATAAAGTCAAATTATACTACAATAAAAGCTCAGGTCCTCTGGCTAATTCCAAGGAACTCTGGTTACATGGAGGGTTTAATAATTGGGTTGAGGGATTATCTATTGTTGAAAAGCTTGTTGATGCTGAGTTGAAGGCTGATCCAAAGAGCAGAGATTGGTGGTTCGCTGAAGGTATGTATGTAAAACTTTTATATCCTGTTGAAAAAACTTGCATTTTGATATTTTGTAGTCACATATCTTATTGCTGCCATTTGCTTTATATTGATCTTTTTCATTTCAATATGCAGTCGTAGTTCCCAGTGGTGCTCTAGTCATTGACTGGGTCTTTGCTGATGGACCCCCTAAAGGAGCGTTTCTGTATGACAATAATAGTCGCCAAGATTTCCACGCACTTGTTCCTCGAAGAACGTCAGAAGAGATGTACTGGTTAGAGGAAGAAAATCTGATGTTTAGGAAACTTCAGGAGGAAAGGCGGTTAAAAGAGGAAGCTATGCGTGCCAAGGTCAGTGATCAGCACATGTAAAAGAAAGAACAGCTTATCCTCTTTACGATATATTGCAAAACATTTCTTCATCCTTCTTTTCTTATTTCCAGATGGAAAAAACAGCTCGCTTGAAAGCCAAAACAAAGGAAAGAACACTTAAAAAGTTTCTTCTATCCCAGAAAGACGTGGTTTACACCGAGCCTCTAGAGATTCAAGCGGGAAACCCTGTTACTGTCTTCTACAATCCTACAAACACGGTTCTGAATGGAAAGCCTGAAATTTGGTTTAGAGGCTCTTTTAATCGTTGGACTCATCGCTTGGGTCCTTTGCCACCTCAGAAAATGGAAGCAGCAGATGATGGAAGCTCACACGTGAAGACTACAGGTACGTTTACAGTTGTAATAGGTTTCCATTCTAGTGGCTGTTGCATAATACGTGACTAATTTTTCTCTTTTTCCAGCTAAGGTCCCATTGGATGCATACATGATGGACTTTGTGTTCTCTGATAAAGAAGATGGTGGAACGTTTGATAACAAAAATGGTCTAGATTACCATTTACCAGTCGTGGGAGGTATTTCAAAGGAACCACCATTGCACATTGTTCATATTGCTGTTGAAATGGCACCCATCGCGAAGGTAACCGTAAGATGTGGGGTTTATAGCCTTCAAAACACTGTATGTGTATTCAGGTTTATGTGTATTTAATACCTGCAGGTTGGAGGCCTAGGTGATGTCGTCACTAGTTTATCTCGCGCTGTTCAAGAATTAAACCATAATTTGGATATCATTTTTCCAAAGTATGATTGCTTAAAGCACAACTTTGTAAGATCCATGTCTTCTCATGTTCTCCGCTTTCACTTCCCTTTTTTGTTTTCTGCATCTCTCTCTACGTCCTGAATTTTTTTTTTTGAAAATAGGTGAAGGACTTGCAATTCAACAGAAGTTATCACTGGGGAGGAACCGAAATAAAAGTTTGGCATGGAAAAGTAGAAGGCCTTTCGGTTTATTTTTTAGATCCACAAAATGGGTTAGCTTATGCATATTTCTCTTTAAGCTCTTTTCACATTTCATTCATCATCTCTTGAGGGCATGAAGAAGTTGTTGTTGTTGTTGCTTGAGTACTGCAGATTGTTTCAGCGAGGATGTGTTTACGGTTGTAAAGATGATGCAGGAAGATTTGGTTTCTTCTGTCACGCAGCTCTTGAATTTCTTCTCCAAGGAGGTTTTCATCCAGTGAGTCTACACGTTCTCTTGGAGAGTTCTCATTAGAGAGTATTACTACTTTGTTCTAACTAGCTGCTCTTACTCGTGCTCGCACCATGTACAGGACATTCTTCACTGCCACGACTGGTCCAGTGCTCCGATTTCATGGTTATTTAAGGATCATTACACGCATTACGGTTTAATTAAAACCCGTGTTGTCTTCACAATTCATAATTTGGAATTTGGAGCAAATGAGATTGGTAAAGCAATGACATTTGCAGACAAAGCTACAACGGTAAATCCTGGAAAGCCTTCTCTTTTTAAGAGATCTGTTATCAAAGAAATATCCTTTGTGCCTTTTCTCCGAAGAAGCTGAGAACAAGCATGACTCGGTCTACTCTTTAACATTATACTAGGTTTCACCAACGTATGCCAAGGAAGTTGCTGGAAACTCTGTAATCTCTCCACATTTATACAAGTTTCACGGAATAATAAACGGGATCGATCCGGAAATATGGGATCCATATAACGATAATTTCCTTCCCGTAAGCTTCATTGTATCCTCTCCTTTCCCGTCTTTAAATTTTCTTGTTAATTTTGTGATGTTTGAACACTTTGTGTGGTTCTTACTTCTTAGGTACCTTATACTCCAGAGAACGTAGTAGAAGGCAAAAAAGCAGCGAAGGAAGAATTGCAAACCAAGCTTGGACTACAGAATGGCGATCTTCCGGTAGTAGGAATTATTACACGCTTAACTCACCAGAAAGGAATACATTTGATCAAACACGCTATTTGGCGTACCTTGGAACGGAATGGACAGGTCCTTTTCTACCCTTATTAAATTCCTGTCATGAACTTATTCACAATCCTTACCGGTTTTCTTAAAAGCAGGTTGTGTTGTTAGGTTCAGCTCCAGATCCTCGGATCCAGAATGATTTCGTAAACTTGGCAAACCAATTGCATTCTTCTCATGGTGACCGAGCTCGGCTTGTTCTAACCTATGATGAACCTCTCTCCCATTTGGTAGAACAAAATAACAAACCTTTATTCGTTTTTTGTTCCTTAATTTGCTTTTGGTATTGGTCTAAGTCTGTGATGTACTCTCCAGATTTACGCAGGGGCTGACTTTATTCTTGTACCATCGATATTTGAGCCGTGTGGCCTGACGCAGCTCATAGCCATGAGATACGGTGCTGTTCCTGTCGTTCGAAAAACTGGAGGTGACTGTTTTTGGCTATGAATAGATATCTTAAAGCTTTCTTTTACCTGTTTCATTCAAGAGCAAGCTGACTTCAGGGTAATGGTTTATCTTTGTCCAATAGGACTTTACGACACAGTTTTTGATGTTGACCATGATAAAGAAAGGGCACAAGCTCAAGTTCTTGAACCTAATGGCTTCAGCTTCGACGGGGCTGATGCTCCTGGTGTGGATTATGCTCTCAATAGGTAAACTACCAAACTCTAAACTAACACTCTCTTTGATTCTAGCATTATTAACAGGTGTTTCTTGTGTGTTTCAAGGGCGATATCGGCGTGGTACGATGGTAGAGATTGGTTCAATTCGTTGTGCAAGACGGTGATGGAACAAGACTGGTCATGGAACCGTCCTGCACTTGAGTATCTTGAGCTCTATCACTCCGCACGCAAGTAGACAAAAAAACCAAAAGGAAACTTTGTGATCAAATACTCTTTTGTATGTACAGAAATTAGCTAAATACACCTTTTACCTGAGTTTGATCCTTTCTTCTACTTTTACATTCCGAATGCCATTTAAAGAACGTTTAGGACTATGGATTCTTGCATTCTGCTCTGTAATTCCGAATAAATAAAAGTTTATTTTATACACTGATTAGTGATTATAAATTTTTAATAATCCTAAACCCGAACCGGTTCAAAGTGCAATACAACCCGGTACTTGATCTGCAGCTGCAGTTATCATTATTAGTAAGTAGCTTAAGAAATCATCAGTTTTGGTAATTTTGATAACTCTAAAATCTATAATTAGTAACGTCATTATTGTATTTCCCAAACGTTACCCATTTCTTAAGTTATAAAATAAAGTGAAACAACAGGTGTATGTTTGTTCTTTCTTCATGCGGAGAGAGAGAGAGAGAGTGAGAGTGCATAAAAGAACTGTAAATAGACCCACCAAGAAAAGAAAACAAAAAAAGCTTGAATCTTTTTGACTCCAAATTAAACAAATCTTTGATTTTGCATTGACCCTTTTTTTTTTTTTTTGGCTTTCACGGATTTGAATCCACAAGAAGCCAAATCCTAATGTCTTTCAAGAACAGAGGAGATTACTATTTTACTCCTAGAAATGTAATTTATAGAAACTCTGTATTTCTCTTGTGCCTCGCAAGTTTTTGCCTTGGAGTGTTCTTCACTAACAGGTAAATCTTTTACTACATGATTGTGTTAGAATTTTGTGTATCTCACTGTTCATGTCTGATTCTAGCTTTTTTCTTCTTCTTCTGGAATTATAATCATTTGGGTGTTTTCTAATGTGTTGTTACTAATTTCATCTTCTTGGGACTAAAATCTGCCTTGTGATTCTCTAAATTTAAGTAGATTTTTTGAAGCTTATCGTTTTGTCGGTGAAGACATGCTTTTTAAGCTTAGAGACTTGTTGGTCTGTATGTATCCCTTGTAGCTTTTGTGAAGAATTAAGGGAAAAAAAAACTCTATTTTACACTGATTTGATCAAATGGTGTCACGTTGTAATTGTATCTCTTTGTTGCAAAACTATGTATCACTATGGAATAAATGATAATCATTATATCAGGATGTGGAATGTACCTGGAGCTAGAGGCGTATCAAGACTATCCAAACTAAGCTTAAGTTCCAGTGACTGCTATAAAAAGAATGTAAGATTTAACTTCTGCGGGTTTGCATCACTAATTCACCTGGCCCTTTCGATGATACATTGTTTGATCTTGTGTTCTTAGCAGGTTTTGGACTATGATAACAACACTATCGGGTAAAACCATTTGGAAACTATACCAGATGCATTAATGAACTAGTATCTGTTTAGATAATGATGAATGTAAATATGCAGGATCTTAGATAAATCCATATCACATTTAGAGATGAAGTTAGTAGCTGCTAGAGCAGAACGCGAGTCATTGTATGGGAAATTTAACATATCCAATGAAGCCAAGAAAAGAAAGTACTTCATGGTTATAGGTATTAACACGGCCTTTAGTAGTCGTAAGAGACGTGACTCGGTCCGGTCAACATGGATGCCACAAGGTAAGGAGGCAGTTTCTGGTTTCTTGATTTCTTGTGTAAATTAACCAGAAACTGTAACTTTTTTTCGGTTTATAAACTATCATTCAGGAGAGAAGCTTAAGAAACTTGAAGAAGAGAAAGGCATCATTGTTCGCTTTGTTATAGGACACAGGTACAACAAAGAAGACATGTTCTGTAGTGAAAAAAAAAACTAAGCATTTATACCACTAGCTACTTTACTTTGTGAATACCGACATTTTTATATGTTCTTGTGTTCTGGTTGCAGTGTGTTGTCTCGTGGAATTCTTGATAAAGCTATTGAAGCAGAAGAGAAAACACACGGAGATTTCTTGAGACTGGTATAACCTGTGCAAGATGATGACAAACTTTTGTGTGTTTTGGTAATTTAATGCTACTTTGATTCAAATCTTGAGATAACAAACAGGAACATATTGAGGGTTACATGGAGTTATCCGCCAAGACAAAAACGTTTTTCGCTACCGCTGTTTCCTTGTGGGATGCTGAATTCTACATCAAAGTTGATGATGACGTTCATGTGAATCTTGGTAATCAAAATTAATTGTTTCACCTTTTATCTTATACTATCAATCATCCATTCTGTTTTTAAGCCTTGGTCCGTTTATTTTTTGCAGCCACTCTCAAGACGACTTTATCCACACACAGAAACAAGCCTCGGGTTTATGTTGGTTGCATGAAGTCCGGCCCCGTCCTAGCCAGAAAGTAAGTCAAAAACCTACCTACCCTTCTAAGGTGAGGATTTGTAGGTACTTAAAAACAGCCTAAAACCAGCAACCCTTCCGGAATTTTTTATATTTGTGGCTAAAAAAGCAGGAGTGTCAAGTACCATGAACCGGAGTATTGGAAGTTTGGAGAGGTAGGAAACAAGTATTTCCGTCATGCCACGGGACAGTTTTACGCCATATCTAAAGATCTAGCTACTTACATATTGATAAACCAGTAAGTTTTTTTTTTTCCTAACATGGCATTAGCGGTTAAATGCAAACCAAATCTAAAGATCTCATTTGTTTCGTTGGAGTAAGGGATTTACTGCACAAGTATGCGAATGAGGATGTTTCGTTGGGATCTTGGTTCATCGGACTGAATGTAGAACATGTTGATGAGAAAAAACTCTGTTGCAGTACTTCTCCTCATGGTAAATTAAAGAGCTTAACATTTTTTCCTGGTTTGGCTCGGTTTAGTCCGTAGTTGTAACCGGTTTTATTATAAGTTGATTTACAAAAGAGTTTAGGATTCGCATCTAAATAAATAAAAAATTATTAATCAAAACTTGTATGTTTTTTGAAACGCAGATTGTGAACTAAAAGCAGTGATGGGCAGTGTTTGTGCTGCGTCGTTTGACTGGAAATGCAGCGGAATCTGTCGGTCGGCCGAGAGGATGGCAGACGTTCACGAACGTTGTGGGGAACCTCAAAATGCGTTATGGACGTTAACTTCCTAAAAACAAAATTTCTTAATGGGTAAACTTGCTAATATTAATTAAGTTGGAGTTTATAATTCCAGTAAAGCTAATTTCTCAAAGGAAAAAAAAAAGAGAGTGAAAATAATTCAAGACTATACTATTTTTTTATTTTTGGGTGGGGGTGGTGGGGTTATATAGTTAGTAGGGTATTGGTCAGAAAATGAATAAATGGTATTGCAAAAAATAGTTAGTGAAGTAGTTTAATGAGAGACAAAGAAATAATGTGTTGGTCACATTTGGTTTGTCCTATGACAGACAGAGAGTCCTTATTGTTGTGCTTTTCTATTAAATTCCACATGTCCTTTTTTGCATCCTCATTAAATCTTTTATTGGACTCCTTTTGTGCTTTTCTATAATATATTTTGTGTTGATAATGGCTTAGTATAAGACTTAAGAAGGCTCAAAACTCCTAAGGGCATCATTAATGGGGGATCAAAACTCCTAAGGGCATCTTTAATGGGGAACACTTTTGGATAAAAATATTATGAAAATAATGTAAGATCGTTAGTTTAGATCTTTTGTTAAGAAATTAGTTATTGGGAGAACATGTTTAAGATCATAAGATTTAATAATATAATAATTTTAAATATATTACAATTTTAAAAACTTTTAAAAATTATATTTAAATTGCAACTAAAAAAACTTTTACTAAAATTCAAAATACAATACCAAATTCAAAAATGAAACAAAAAAACATTGTAAATAAAATTAAAAAAAAAACAAATTCAAAATACAATACCAAATTCAACAACTTTTGTAACGCCACGTACACAAGAACTATCATTAAATCAGTTCTACTTTAAGATCAAAAATTGTGTTTTAAGCCCACTATTCATTAAATTTATTATTTTCCTGGGCTAAGAACACCATCATGTTTTACGGATAAAGATGGCCTAAGGTTTCTATTCGATGCTTTTTTTTTTGAAGTCATGAAATCAGATTTTCACATTTTCAATACGACTCTCTTGTTTTGTTCACGTAGTTTGTAATTCTCCTATTCTCTAATGTTTATTTGACATCGTCGGGGAAACAAGAAATGACACTACACTAGAAATAATATAATACAGTATGTGTTGTTTGTTTCACAAACATACTACCGGAAATGTGGAACGATTTTATGGAAATTCTTGGATTTTAACATTATTGAGAGACCAAGTCCAGAAAACAGACTTCCTAGTTTTCGTGAGGTTAACAACAAGAAGCATATACACATTTATTTAAATAACAAATAAGATTAAACATTCGACAGTTAAGACAAAAAAGGTACAGATAATTACAAATTAATACTTATTGTATTTTGTAATGTCATCATGATACTAAAAAACGAATTTTTTTTTACATTCTAGCTAGTACTTTTACTCTCTTAGCATGTTACTATATATTTTTTACTTATAATTCCTTAAATACTTCCTAAAAATAGAAGTGCAAATCGCAGTTGTACTTGGATTTTGGGTTGTGTGTTGCTTGTTCCTTCGAAGCCTGTAGAGTAAAAACATAATATTTTTTAAAATAGTGATTCAAAGGAATATTATTCAGAAATGAAACCAATAAAAAAAATAATGATACATACCTTTAAGGTTAGGGTTAGGGATATGATAAACCATCTTTTTGCCATAAATTTTGGCTAACCGCGTGATATTGGCACGGCTCAATCGAACAACACCGATCTCCATAAGTTAAAGAGGACGACTATTTGATTGAACCGCACTAATATCTCGCTGTTACCTCTCATAAACCCCACTCTCGTTCCATTGTTAACTCCAGTTAGCTCCAGAAAACCAAGAAAAAAAATAAAAAAAAA
>NC_025687.1:5196669-5197546 GCF_000633955.1 Camelina sativa
AAAAAAAAAGTAACAATAGCTAGTTATGATTATGGACACTAAAAAGTGTTAACTTACCGGAGAGAACCATTGGGATCCTTGAGAAACTCTTACCGTATGATAATCTCAGAGACGTCAAAAAAACAATTAATAGTTAGAAGAAGAAACAAAGGAGAAAAATAGAATTGCGGCTGTTAGCAAAGTTCATGGTTGTGCATAGTGAAGAAGAAGATATAAATACGAAGATGGTTGAAAAGAGAGGCAAGGCAAGCGACAAGCATTAAATTAGACCAACAACCCCATACCAAAAAGGAGGTTGGTTTATTAAATTTGAATTTGTTTCTATGAAAATAACTCTTTTTCAAAAGATAATACTAATATTTGTTTATACATATAATTAATCGATGATATCAATAATTATTATCTTGAAATTTGAAGAACAAGTTTTTGTTTTTGTTGTCGCAGTGAGCAATATAATTTTAAAAAACTTCTGATAGGTAATTTATTTGTTTCCGATTTTTACACTTTCTTCGTTTTTTTATAGGGTTTTTGTATATTGGTAACTTGATGTGTGTGTGTGTGTGTTGTGTGTATATGTGTGTTATATGGTAGATAACGACGATTAATCAAAGGAACAACCGAACAAGGTTCCCACGAGCTTTCAATTTAGTATTTATGAGGTTTGTAAGAGAGAGCAAGGCATGTTGGTGGGGTTGTGCCACTCCCAATATACATTTGAATTTCGAAATTAATATGGCTCAACTTTCCAAATATTCTCCCTCCCTATTTATTTCTTTTCTTGTTAAGTAACTATCATTTATTTAATATATCCTTCAAAAAATGTAAAGATATGTTTTATGTACCTATTGGAAAAACATAAAACATATGAATCGTCGTC